>NW_009191924.1:0-11404 GCF_000690835.1 Fulmarus glacialis
AAAAAAAAGAAAAAAGGAAAAAAAAGAAAGAGCGAGCAAAAAAGCAGTTCTGCTTCCCCCCCACTCCTTCACAAACAAGACCTTCACATAGTAAAATGTTTCCTTGGGTAAGGATTTTCCCCCATATCGTTTTACCCTCTCGATCCCTTTTGGCAAGTCCCTGTAACGCACGATGCGTTTGGGGTTTCCCCCCCGTTTGCCCTTTCCGAGGAATACTGGCATGAGCTCGCTTGAGGATGATGATTTGACTTGATTTGACCACAACCCCCATGACAGCGAGACTGGGGCATTTAAAAACGATACAAAAATCGGAATAAAACAGCAGATCGAAGTTGGAGTACCCGGAAAACCGTCAGACAAAACACACTGTAGCCAGATTGGGCTTTACCTTTATGAGACGCTACAAATTGCTGCTATGGACACTTTGGAGACCTTTGAAATCCCTTCATTAGCTATTTGATGCATTTGACATCCGAGCTCATTGTACCCCCGAGGCGTCCAAAACCTTGAAAACCAAGTTTTATTAACCTAATAAAACGCACGCACACAAAATTCGGGGCAAAATTCAAGAATCAAGAAAGGCAAAAAAACCCTCTGACGAGTTTCTGGAGATTTTTCAAGGTTGGATTAAGTGTGGAGGAGATGAACTATTCATTTGTCAGAATAGGATTTTTTTTTTTTTTTCTTAGACGATTAGTTTTACAGTGGAATTGCTTTGTAAAAGAAATCGAGCATTCATTTACATTTATAACTGACAAGCTGTCTTCGTTTCCATCTTTATGATATATTTTCCCTCTTCCTTCATTCCTGCATTATGCAATAACTCAGTCATTTTTATGAACAAAGGGGAAATATAATGAGAAACATTACAGCAGCACTGTGTATTTTCTGCCCACTAGCAGAGCGGTTTGCATGTAATATATTTTGTTTCCAGCCAAAACTAACGATCTTAACGTCTTACATGATGGGAAAGGACGTATTTACAGTGTGGCCATTGTACGCCGGGATATTGGGACTTTTCTGTGCCATAAACTTCACCGGGGCGGGGGTCCCGGCGCCGCTTCCCACCCCTTTGCGGGCAGCATCCCTCCTCCGGCAGCATCAGGGAGAAGGGGTCCAGATGTTTTCCCCCTGCTCTTCTTTTCCGTAAAGAGAACTGTTCGCGAAAAACAATTAAATTAATAACGAATAAGAATAAGAAGAAAATAATAATTAAAAAAAAATCACCTTTGTGATCGCTTTGACCCAAGAAATCTAAACAAGCTCCAAGCTCTCTCAAACGCAGCTGAAATTCAGCTGCAGCCGCCTCTCCCCTGCACAGTGCTTTTAATGCCCAGCGCACACCTTGCTCGCTTAAAGCAGCGTCTGGCGTGAGAAAAAAATGTTTTTTTTTCCTATCGGAACTCCCCTAAAGCGCTTGTTTCCACCAAAAAGTCCCGTTCGGGCCTCCCTGGGGCATGGCTGTGCTCCCGGGCACGGCCGCGCGTAACCGGGGCTGTTCGCACCGTAATTGAGGCACAAGTGCCATAAACCCAGTAGCCATTAGTAATTGGTAAATAAGTGCGCGGACTGTAAAGCTAAGTGTTGTATCCTTTAGATAAAGGCTTATCTATATAGCTATTAAACCCACACTTCCCTCTTTAGCATGTAGGGAGGCTGGGGGTGTCGATTCCTACAGGAAAACATTTATCTAGTCCCTTTTGGACAGGAGGATTTAATCCAGCCTGGCTTGACTTGCCAGGAGAAATCAATTTCTTGGGTTGTTTTTTTTTTTTTTTGTAGGTTGTAATGCTGTGGATTAAAATCCTTAAAAGCTTGCTGTTTGCCCACAAAACAAATAAAAGATAATCTGGGTGAAGAGACTTTTTTGTCATTCCTTCTTGATAAAGTTCATCATTTGACCATATATACAGGCTGTTGATAAAAGCAGGCTTTATATATATATTCCAGAAAAAGGAAAAAAGGACCCAATCCTGCCAGCTGTCACTGAGGCTGGAGCACGCAGGATCGGGTCCAGTGGTCCAGCTGAGCTAAAAGTAAAGCCAGCAGCAAGTCTCCCTCGGATCTGAGTATCATCCGGATCGGGCCCTGGAGATGGACACAGCAAGGAAGCAGCTGGGGAGAAATCTCTGAACTGGCACTGGTGTACACCGCATGTCGTTAGGTCGGTTCAGAAAGTACTGTGGTGCGAGCTGCATGGATTAAGTAGAATTAACAAGATTTAGGTCCTGATCCTGTATCATCTACTTAAGGATGCTCTAATGCAGTGCAGACTGCAGGGTAGTAGAGACCTCGAATACCAGACTTTTATTAACACAACAACAGCAGCAAAAACTAGTCTAGGAGGTAACTAGAAAGAGGTTCTGTTATTTTTCCTAGTTCTTTTGCAATTCCTGTCATTTCGGAAGTTTCATACAAAGATTACTAGCATTTGTTTTCATTTTTATAGGTGAGGAAACTGAGGCACTAGGAAGAAGAGGTTTATCCAAGGTGCAATTTCAGTGGTAAAGTGCAGGATTAAAACACAGGTTATTTGCATCCCAGCCCGGTGTGTTTATATCAAAGCCACATTGACTTTGAGATAAGAGTCTCTGGTTCTTACTGAAGTCGACAGAAATTTTAGCACCGCTTTCAAAGAAAAGGCTGAGGAGACTGGTAAATGATCACTTGCTATCGATCCTTTCTGAACAGCTCTCTGTGTTTTTTGTTTTTTTTTTTGTTTGGGTGTTGTTTTTTTTTTTTTTTTTTAACACAAGCAAATCTCCCAGCCCCATCTGGGGCCCGGCATTCAGCGTAGGGGGGTTGTAGAAAAATGGGAGCATTGGTATGCTTTGGTCCAGAAGGAAGTAAAATAATCAGTCTTCCAAGCAGCATTTTCAAACAGGGGACAGCTGCAATCTGAACCCTTTCTCTCAATTGAAACTGTACATTTTTAGAAGGGTACCCTTTTTGATCTGTCTATAAAATCCTAAAATATAACAATTTTGCTGGCAGCAGAATGTATAAGAGCAGCAGACTGAATTACTCATGTGAAAGCCAAGTCATAACTTTCCGTGATACAGCACACACAAAATTCAGGGCTTAGACATCAGTAGAAATCTTACATGCCTTAACTTAATCCCAGTATAATGGAGCCAGATTACAAGAAAGCAGGTTTTTCTCAGTAGCTGTCAGCTTTGGGGATAAGCTGCGGATATCGCCTCACTATCTTCCTATCCCCATGATGAAACTAAAATCCAGAGCCCCAGAAAGCAGGGGGAAATTTTGCCACTGAGTTAAGTGAGAAGAGATGAAATCTCTTGATAAAATAACAATATTCCATTACAGTTGGGTTTTGCCAATTACAGTCTTGTGTTTGCAATCTGCGTCGCTTTGGCAATGGTCATTTGGGTGCAGGAACCTCATTAGCTTCATCAGCAAGGCCACATAAGCCAGAATTGCAGCATCAGAGCATCCTCCTGTCACTCATGGCAGTGAGATTCGAGGGCATCGAGTTCTGTACAAGAGAAACTTTTTTAGGCCAAATCTTTGAAGGTGTCCTTTGAGAGCTAGGGGAAATTAGGTGCCCAAAGGAGGTGGACGCAGCCGTGTGGGACTGGTCCCCCTGTGCCTCCATTTGCAGGTTGTTGATGTGCATTTAGCTGCGCCTTCCATGGGGTCCCATCTGTTACCTCACCGTGTTTACCTAGCACTCTCATTGCAGTAAGCTGGATGATTGACTGCTAAGATTGAACTACAATAGGATTTTCTTGCCCAAAATGTTATTCCTGAGGGCCTCTGACAGCTCCCATAAAAGCCACCCCCGCTTCTGGTCCTCTCCTGCATTTGGTCTTGGCAAAGGTGCTAAAAAAACCCCGCATGGGCCCATAAGTAGTTTATTGCCATCCCTCATTTGGGATCCACAATGACCCTGAGTACCCCCTGCCTTGTAATCACATCAGATTGTGTTAGCCCTCAGCCTGCCACAGAAAGGTCTATTTCATATATTTCTGTGCTTTCAAAAAGAAAAAAAAAAAGTGCCGAGGTAAGACATCAATTTTCCTGCCACTCAATATTTCAGGCTATAATTGCTGACTTGTTGAGTGCAACACAAGCCAGCAGTAATTCCAAAGGCTCCAGATGATTTTATGCTTTTTTCTTTTTTTTCCCCCCCCCCTGTAAGAAAAATGCTCAAAACTAAAACAAAGCTAGGTCTTCATAGCTGAAGTTTTAAAAGACTAGAGAGCTTTCTAACCAGCCAAAGGAACGAGCAGGGAGAAGAAATGAGCACAGTCAGTTACGGTTCCTGTAAACACCCCTCTTCCAGGAGTATCTAATCAATATGAATCAAAGAGCAATTGACCCCTTTATAATGATCTGTTATTCATTAGGATAAATTTCCCAACCGGTCTCTTCCTTTCCTCCAGCTGCAGGTGGTTTCTGACCTGGAGATGGGGTTCAAGCGGCATCCAGCCAGGAGCGGCAAAGGCTCCGCTCCACCTGCCAAGCCGAGCGCATCCAGGCGGGATGCAGCCGCTGCGCGCTCGGCTGCACCTCTCCGAGCTGTACCCTCTAGTGGACTCTGTGTGCATTTTCTTGAGGAAACAAAACTGGGAGAAGAGTTTTATATGCAACTTCCATCTTCAGCGAGCATGCTGCTGAAAAGCCCTGCAACACCTTCCCTGCTGTGTTGGAGGGATATCCTCATTGTTTCAATATCTTACCCACTGAATAGGCTCTAGCCTGGTATTTTTAAAAGGGATCTGAAAAACACGGTGCAAGAAAGAAACCCTCTCAAGCAAACACCTTTTTCCCTCGTGAGAATAAAGCTGAACATCTTTTTCATTTTCCAGGCATGAAAGGGCAGAGAGAATTTCAGCCTAAAGCAAAGGACTAAAGAAGAGTTAATACATTTTGAATATATTTTATAACAGTATGGATCTTATTAAAAGTAATCTTCCTAAAATAATTCCCAGGCTGAGCACTCATTTTGTGGGGGAATATGTGATGATAAAATAGTCTCGTGAACGGAACCACTTCCGTTATTCAGGGGTATGAAATTTAAACAATGGATGAAAAAAAGATGAAAAAACACTTTCAATTTGCTCTTTACCATCACCACACTGACTTTTAAGCTGGTCACAGTTACAGAAAAGTATATAAAGTTATGAAAATTCTGCCCAGATTTAAAACAATGATAGTGACAGCACTTGGTTATAGAAAGGAAATCCCACATTGAGGGAAAAGTTTATATTATGCGTTAAAATTTCAAACAACTGCTTTTTTATCCAGAATTGCCTTGGATTTTACTTTACTTTAAATAGTGTAAATTACACATATGGCAAATGTAGGGAAGAACAGTCCAGAGCTGAGCACTTAATAACGTGCAGTGGGGAGAAGGAGAGAGGAAAAGAACGATAACTTATATATCCAGATTTAAAAAACAAACAAACCGACCAGTGTTATCACTTCTCCACCGATCCACAACCAGGCAAAAGCTGTAAATTCCTCATCTCTTGGGTATATCCAGGTAGCTCAGCTCCACAGCCAGCCCAAAGTGGTGACAGCTCAAGAAAATGTCACTCTTGGGTTGCTCCAGGTCAGAAAGACACTGGTTTGACCCAAGAAGATTCAAACCAGATTCAGATGCTGATAAGATTTTCCCAGGACTTTGCAAGTACCAAGATCAGCTTGTGCTTGTGTTGGGCTGGGATATTTTTAGATTTTTGTTTTTCCTTTTATTTGCCTTTTAATGTCGGATTTGTGCTCAGCAAACAAGGCACCGCGTGTGTGCGGGCACGCGTGACCAGTGGTACTCTGTCCATGGTACCGCCCGCGGGGCCGCCCGCAGCCTCCCGGCACCACAAACACCCGTTCCTGCGGTGAGCACGTGGACTTAATTCCACCCCCCAGCCCACACCAGGCACCAAATTTCACTTTTAATTGCAGCTGTGCTGGAGGTGTCCCACCAAGAGCCAGCGTGGGCCAGACCATGTGGAATGGTGGCCAGGAGCTGATCACCCACCTCTCCCGCTCACCCTGGCCGCTATACCTCGAGGGATGCTCTCAGAATACTTAGATGCATCAAGCTTGGAAGCTGCAGGACAGTAGTGGCAGAACAATCGTATTATAACCACGTCACCTCGTGTTTGCAAAGGTCTCCAGTCCAAAACAGCTCTCCTTCTGCAGGCTTTTTGCATTAAACATCCATATTAATTTTATGCTTTGTTTATTTAATTGTAGGAGGAGAAAACCAATACGCTTCCCCACTATCAGAGGAGAAGGAACAGTGGCAGTGAAATTGCCCTGCTGTGTGAGGAAGGAGTTTTGTTCCTTAAGAAATTTCCACTGGAGAAAACAAGTATACCATGCAGCAGAGTTGCCTCCTTTGTTTCATCTCAGGCCCCCTTCCCAGCTCTTTGCCATGGATCCAATTACCCTTCCCTGGGAACAAGATGTGGCTCTAAATTAAATCAAACCATTTATTTGTCTGGGGCAGCTTGGCTAAGATAGATCATGCGGTTTTCAGCGAAGTTGCTGCCATCTGAAAGTACGTCTTTGCAGTTGTCACTCCTCATCAAGAAAAGGAGAGGCATGGGTGCCTCTGTCAGATTGGCATTTCTTTTTGTGGGCCTTTTTGTTTCCCTCAGGGGAAATCCTCCCACCCAGGATGGGTCTCCTTTTCTTTATCGGTGCTATTTTCCTGTCTCTGTTCATAGTCGTCTTTTTGAAAATGTATTTTTCTATGCTAGACACCTACAAATCTCCAGGTACCCCAAAACATCTTCTTCCCAAAGCTGGATTTCTTTCAGGCCTCTCAAAACAGACTCGGCAGGTAAGGACCTAGGAAGTGTGTTCTGGGAAAGAATCCTGCAAATCTCCCTGCATTTTTTCCAGGCTGAAAGGAAGGAGGAAGTTTTCTATCCACTTTGAGATGGAAATAAGCCAGGGCTCTGCATTTTCGCATTTGTCTCCTAGATACTTTGCTCAGGTCCCTGCACAGCAGCTTCCACAGGGCTGTTTTATCTCACAGTCCCACAGGAGGAAAAGTATCCGTAGCTTTGTTATCTCACCTGAATTTGCAGACGAGAGGAGCGTGGAGGGCTGTCACTGATCTTCCCAACTCACCCTTGCTGTTCAGCCCCTCAGTGCCTGTCCAACCTTTCTCCTGCAGGTCCCCTCACCAGGGAGATGCTCCAAAACCACATCAGAAGGCTGTTCTGGGACTTTAAAACTTCCCTTTTTCTATGTATGCTCCCTTTTGGATGGGAACTCATCCATAAGATGGGACTCAAATGATGGGGTTCTGTCCCTGTTTACAGTCTAGAATGGGTTTTATTTTTTTTATATCTATATATATAAGCCACTTGTGATAGTGGGCTGCTGGAACAGCCATGGTAGCCTTTGGTCCTGGGGGCACAGAAAGGAGCTCATCAGACCCGCCTAAGAAGAATTCATTAAGGAATGAGATGCGAGGAAGTAATGCAGGTTTCTGGAGATGTGTTACTAGACATAAGGCACTGCTTATGTCACCAAACAAGCAGTCATACATAGAGACCTTCAAAAGAATTTCCATTTTTGAGCATTGCAGTGTTTCCCATGATCTGTTGAAAAAGCAAGTGTCTCCAGGACAGATGGAGAGAGAAGGTCCAGACAGCAACTTTCCATGAAGCCAGAACCATCCTGAAGGCAAAAAGACCTACAGCTGAAAGGGCTGGCACCTCAGGAGGCAATAGGCCAAATATTGGCAGGACATAACATCCAGTTTTGCATCTACCTCGGTGATTTTCCCCATCCTTAATCCAGACTTCTGCAGACTTGCAGAAAGGGTCCCCCGATGGGACCCCCCCGCAGCGGGTCCTCGCCACAGCCCCCGCTTTACACACGATCCATTGTACTGCTGTAAACACTGAGTGATGGTGAATTAGAGACACATTTTGGAAACGGGCTCCTGCTTCTGTGTTAGGTTAATTAGTGGTTTGCTAGTATGTTAACTGCTCTGCACATTGACCTCAGGCTGGTTTGTCTCTAATGAACAAAAGCAGTTCTCCAGCAACAGGTAACCACTGATTTCTCAGGGACTATAACTTAACTAACAAGCATTGAGTTACTGAGTCTCCCATCTGGCCAAGAAGTGAGAAAATCCTTCTTAGGAAATTCACCTTCTCTATCCCCTAAGGAAAGAGGTTATTAGAATGATCTCGAGTCTAATTTAAAACCCAAAGCTTGGGATAGTTTGAAACCTTCCTTGTTTCTTTTCAATAAAATCCCCCAAAGCTGAAGTGACTTTTCGGACCGTGGTCTGACGACTGCCAATTTTGTTTCTATGGTAAAGTTCATCAAGAAAGAATTCACCTTTTGTAGGAAACCCCATTTTGATCAGGAAATGTATTTTTGCCAATGTTAAGTCCAGCTAGACAGGCTCTTGTCAGGAAGTAGGATAGGGCCAGGCTGAAAATCCAAGACTTTTTCCCTTTCCTGTTAGGATGTCCTTGCATTGACAGGTTATAAAGCTGAAACATGCTCTGAAAAAAACCCCAAAAACCAACAACAACGCACAGAGATGGCTCTTGGGTGACCTGATGGCCTGGCTCCTATTTTTCTCCATGGGATTTAGGAAGAATTGCAAAGGCTGCAAACCTTTGCAAAAGAAATGCTGCAAGTTGCAAGCAATGCTGACTGCGTTGGCTGCCGGGAGTTTCGAGATGATCCCTGGAAACACATTTGGTTTTAATCAGGCCCCTGCACTGTGGAACATCCTGTTTGTCTACACTTATTATTACTGACAAATTATCCTCCTCCAAATCTCAGGGAGCATTCACTTTATCCTCACATTAAACCTGATTGGAAACAGTAGGTTTAATTGGACTCAGCATGAGGCCCAGTCGTAAACTGCACCAGTTGCTTTTTTTATTGTGGCATTCACTAGATGTGTGAAAATACTATATTTCATATACAGACCCCAATTTGCTACTGCGAGGGCTGTTAAAGACAATGCACAGATGCCCTGTGCTACATGAGCAACCTCTGCCCACTCTCGGCATACCTACAGCTGGGAAAAGTTTGCCATTCTCAGCAGTCTGTGTCTATAATATGTTGTTCCAGAGGAAAAGATCTGACCCCCAAAATCTGTGAGCTGTCTTCCATCGCTAACCGAGCCCTGCGTTTGCAGGAGTGCAAGGGTCTGCTCTGCTTCAGTCGAGATCCGGAGTTTGAGAAAGGTGGAGAAGGCGGTGCAGGGTGTGGAGGAGTGTCCTCTCGTTGGTTTTGCTGAGAAACATGAGCATCTTCTTCCTCTCATCAGTTGGAGAATCTTTCTAGGAAAAGCCTATTGCATTAAGCAAACCTGAGGGGTTAAGGGTGTATGACTTCAATATATTTGGAGCTTGTGTGGATGGTTGATTCTATAGGAGAAGAGCTGAAAGTCTTATGTCTGACGGAGCCCACCGTTGTTGGACTGGCATGAGTGAGAGTAGGGTTACGTATTTGGCCAATGCTCTTAGATCTTTGCAACATCTCTGATTTTCCCTTGCCTGGGTTGACCCTCCAGCAGTTGTGCCTCATCCAGGTGGGCCTGGAAGGGAGAGTCAGGTGTTTCCAAATCAGTGAGAAAGTCCAGAGAGGTGTCATGTAGTGGCAATCTTGGGTGGAAGCCCAGAAAGTGAGCTCGTGTCCCACGTCGTTGAGAGCTGCTGGCAGGAGCTGAGCTATTAAGTAACCTCTTTCCAATGTCCTGGGTGTGGAAAAGCATGAGACAGCACGATCTGTCTGGGTTTCAGGGGAAGAGGAAAAAACAAACCAGCAGAAGACAAACAGAGAACCCAACCTCTTGGCTATTCGTGTTTACACAATTTGGGATTATTCATTGGGATCCAAAGGTGGGAAGGGGTGTGATCTGCTGAAACAAAGCTTTTCATGACAGTATGGTCTCTCCTAAATGGGTAAAATAATACCATTCAAGGGATTATCTTGGCTTAGATATTATTTTAAACTGAATTTAAATAGCATTTACATGTGCCATGCCTGTATATACCATGCGCTGGAAGCAAGTCTAGAGTGCATTTAGTATGTTCCCGGTTTGTAAGCTGTCTCTCCCTGTGTTTTGCCAAAAAAACCTCTCGGAAAAGATAAAAACATCACATGGGTTGTTGATTAAGGCTCCCTACCAGAAAAACAAATAGAAAAGGAACTGCAAAGGTAATGAATATGCATAAGATGGAGACTTGTCCCAAACGGTGCCGGAGTACAATTCTTAAATCTTTCTCCAAAACTGTCTTCGACAAAATCCTCCTGCTGTCTGGCAAATAGTGTCACCGTGACGCTCCTTCCAGTGACACAAAATCTTTAACCGTCTATCTTGACAATTAGCTTTGTATTCTAGATTGCTTGCTTGATCAGCTGCTAGCTGCTTTTTGGAGACTTTTATTTATATTTGTTTAGAGGAACTTTTAAAAAGGTCACAGCAGAAGGCTTGTAAGTGGTTGGGATGTTGGGCATGTTCAGCCCATCTGAAAATAATGCCCATCTGCTCTGCTATTAAATATCAGCCCTGTAAAGGTATAAGCAGATGTGTCTTCCTGGAGTAGTAACTCCTCAGTGCTTTTCTGGAGACCTCATGAATTTAGCTCTGTAGCTGGTCACTGCTGTCCCTCGGATCTTCCTTGGGTGCGGACAGGAGATGTGCAACCAGGGTCACCCCACACACATCCCACCGAAGCAGGGTCAACAAACAAAACAAGCAGCGTTTCCCCCACTCTGCTTCTCACAACCTGGAATATTAATACTAACGTTAATTTCTACCACGTCATTTTTGGGTGCTCTCGTCTTCGTGCACCTTATTTTCTTTGGCTTCATTTCTGAGGCACGCACCCGGCATGTGTTATTTTGGGGTATTTTTTAAACAGACAAATCTACAAGTGAGTTACGGCCGAGATACCAACGCGCGTCACAGAGTCAAGGCACCCGACTCTCGTTGAAAATTGCTTATATCTTGCTCGATGCAATATGTTTCCTCTATGATATTTTGAAAGAAAACACACTGCAGTGGTTAGAAGAGACGTGGAGCTTCTTACCAGATGGAGGTGGCCTGACAGCTTGTAAAAAACCCTTTGCAAACAGTTAGCAGTAACGACAACTGACCTCAATTACTGAAGCCTTTCATTTCTCCATCTGGGTAGCGCACTCACGATTGCACGATGCTGGGGTGATAAACAGGCTGGAAGGAATACGGAAACAGTCTGTGTAAAACCATAACGCTTTTGAAAACATATCCCACAAACAAATCCTTTCTCATGCTGTATTTTTCCCCCAGTTCAGCTTTGGTACTGAACTTTCCATTTTCAACTGACCAACATAAATTAAAGGCAAACATTGGCATAGAGAGGAAAGATGGAGAAAGTTGACCATTTCCCTCAGGAGGTCAGCC
>NW_009191924.1:11440-24095 GCF_000690835.1 Fulmarus glacialis
TGGAGACATGACTTAGATCATTTAGTGTCACAGGGAAACTTTTCAGGCGTTTCAACAAGGGTTGAAATATGTCGTCCTTTTTTTTTTTTACCCTTTTTTATAAATATAGTTTTAGATTATGTGTGTTCTTTTTTTTTTTCTTTTTTCTTTCAATATAGTCTTCTATACAAAAAGCCAGTTGTGCATGGTGCTATTTCCTTTGGGCGATCTTACAAGAAATGTTCCCAGCTCGCCTCATGCCACTACAAATATCTTTTTACCTTGGAGAAAAGGGCACATCACTCACTTTGCAGGCCTAAACAAATTTGGCTGCTTAGAGCTCTAACAGCTCTGGGTGACAAAGTACGTCAAGGAAAATATGTCATTCCCCCTTCATCATTATTCTCGCTTTCGTTATTCATAAATATAGGATATAAATCCATTGCCCGTAAAAGAGCTATCTGTCATGGGAGACAAGCTAGCTGGTGACTGCTTCCCAGCCCACCCCGCTGGGTTTTGAGACAAATTTCCAATCAAATGGAAACCCAAAGTGCTAATGATGGAGGGTTTAAAAGATCTTGTAGGTGACATTTCCAGACAGAAGGAAAACAAGCTTTCAATCTCACCTAAAATGATAAATAAGGAGAAATGGTTTCGACCCTTCTGCAGAGGCTTTTCTGGTTTTCACATTTACAACGGCTCCTTGCTGACTGGTTTAACAGATGCAACCCTTATTTAGTAGGGATGAGTAAAATGGTTCAAGACGCCGTAAATGTTCATCAAAAACTCACACGAAGCCTGAAATGAGCTTTCTGCTGAGGTTCTCGAAGCTGACTTTCTTAATTCCTCCTCATCGTGTAACGGCTCTGGCCCCACTTTCATCCCTGGATTTCATCCAGGGAAAGAAGTCAAAGAAATTTCTTCTGCTGAGATATTTATTGCATTTGCTGTTCTAGGAAGTATTTGTAACATGTTCAAAGTTCAGAAAATCACCTCAAATCTTGCAGACTGACCTATGAACCTGTTGCAGATTCATTTCTGCGGGCGTAAAATACAGGTTTGAAGCTTTTACAGTTATTTGGGGGAGGGAAGAAAAGTATAAATAAGTGCTCTTACCACTAATTCTAATTTTTTACGAATGTCTAAAAACAAATAAATAACTCCCCCAGGACAATGATCTTATGGCAGTCTTTTGCTAAATGAAATGCAATCTTTCTTTTCACTGTTTCTTGTAATTACAACAGGCTTCCACTTGACACAAGGGAGCCAGATGCCAGTTGGGATCACCTTATTTTTTATTTGCTGGTGAATTGTGGTAAATCCCATTGGTAGGATACTGGTGGATTAGCTAATAACAGCGGCGTAGTTTTTAAGGCATATAGCCCTTGACTTAAATAATAATTTCGAAAGCAGGTGCTGTAGAGTTTTCCTTTTTGCGTTTTTGCCATTACAGATTTACACTTCACTCCTCAATTTTTTAAATTATCCACACCCAGTGTAATTTAGTGGTATGTAAATCCACCAGCAGTTTTAGAGGCTGCAGATCATTTAATTGGAAGAAGCTTCTGGGGACAAGTGGAAAATCCCTCCATGAACTCCGAGGCCCTGCTTCCCACTGTATCACATCCATCGAGACCCAAACGAGAGGCGCTGAAATAGGGAAGAAAGTCTCAGGAGAAGGTCTCTGAGCATCGTGCCGGGTGGCAGACCACCCCGCGTGCATCCAGAGGTCAGTGATTCAGCCTAAAAAACGAAAGCAGACCTGAGCACATTCCCAAGCAGCGAGCACCAGCAAAGACTGTGTTTTACCTGATTAAGACCACCTCCATAACATGTTTTTTTTCCTTCCTTTCTGGTAGGAAAAAAAGGCCTCTCGTATTTAAACTATAGGCACAGTATTAACAACGATAACAGCATCAGCAACATTCACAAATGATGTATCGACTCATGGCTCCCCCCAAAACCCTGTTTGGAGCAGGAGACTGGTACCCACCTCTGCTAGTAGGTTTGGAAATAAATATTGCCCATCGTCAGTGCAAGAAGATGATGGTCCTGCGTCCCTAAACATGGGTTTTTCTTGAAAAGATTTTTTTCCCTCTCATTAATATTTCCAATGCATTTGCCTTACTGACCAAAGCAGCATTTTCTGTAAATAGCATTTCTAGGAATAGTTTACGATGGCTCTTAGCTGAGCATCACTGACTAGACAGAATAAGGGAGATGGATATTTTCTGTACCATTTGTGAAAAATTTATGCTTGATAGGATGTACCCTAGCACTCCAGATGTGAAACTTAATCATGATAAAAAGGATTATCTTAATGAGTATATTAATGCAAAGCAGAGAGTGAGCCTGTGGTGGTAAATGGTAAAAGCATCAGATGTGCAGCCTACTTGTTTTTCGGTACAAGAACAGACACATACCCTTCTGCAAGAAACCTTCATTCCTTTTCAACATAACTCCTTAGTTGTGGAAATATGGGTTCAATTTGTTTTAGAGGTGCATTATGAAGCTGGAGTTTGAAATTAGCCATTTACAGTTTCAAAGAAAAGACATCTTGGGGTGGGGGAGGAACTTGTAATTTTGTCAAATTACACAGAAAATGAAATTGGAGGAGCAATAAAGTGCCTGAAATGAGGTAGTGAAAAGTTTCACAATGAAAAACCCCTATGTGCTGCACACACAAACCCACACCTTTACTTAATTCTGCACGTTTCTCCACAAGCAATAATGACATAGTCTTGCTTTCACACTTAAATATATGGCTCTTTGTTTAACTATTTTTATGCTAAAATGGGACGATAACCATTCTCAGTTGCATTTTACCTTTCCCTCGTCCTTAACTGTTCAGATTCAAACAATATAATTTAATTCAGACAGGTAAATAATCCTTATTCTCACAAAAAAAAACCCAACAAAAACCCAGCTGTCATAAATTAAACCCCATTTTTCCCTAACCCCAAATAAACATTAGTCAGCCTGCATTTCATCGTAATAATGCACTTGTCATTTCAGATAAAGCATGTTGGAGGGTTTTTTTCTAAAGGCTTTATTGGAATTCCTTGGACTAAATTTGCTGTGGGTTTATGATGGCTTCATTAAAAATCAGAAACCAAACAGATGTGAAGGACTCCAATGAGTTTTTAGTACAAACACAAAATAGAAATAACTTGTAAGATTTTTCATTTTAAAGCTGATCCTGTTTCAGATGCCCTGAAAATTTGCCACATAGTAGTAATTCGGGGCCAAATGTGAAGTACTAAAGAACTTACTAAATGTATTTAGAGTTGCCAGCAATAGTTGAGATTCATGTGCAATATTGCTTCTCCCTTACTCACAGTAAATCCAGAGTAAATCTGCTCAAATGCTTAAGTTTTCACTGATTTTACGCTGATATAGTGGAGATCTTAGGGAAAATCAGAATGGAAATCCCACTTGTTAAATAACAGCGACATATCTCCAGAAAATAGTTTTATTTCAAGCAATCACAGCTTGTATTTAAAACTGTCCTGATGCAAAGTTATAGTCACTTTTATAAAGTGTGATTTTTAGGTTCTTCCTTATTTTAGTCACAGAGCAGAACAGAGCCCCGAGGGAGAAACATGGGCAACAGAATCTGAAATTACAGTTTCTCGTTGCCTTTTTCTGGTAACGGTGGAATAAGAGCAAATTTCAGGCTTTGGCTTCATCCTGAATCTAATTAAATCAGTAGTAGGTGTCCATTAATTAAAATGGGACTATAATCAGGCTATTTTCCATACTAGCAGTATTTTAAATCTGAGTACCTAAAAACTGCTGCAGAGAGGATGGAGTGGTATCTTCTTTATATCGTTGGGCTGATGGGACAAGAAGAAATGGGATTGCATTGCAGCAAGGAAGGCTCAAATTAAAAATTAAAAAAGCTTCCAAGTGGTGAGGGTGACAAAACGTTGCCCTGCATGGCTCGGAGAGCCGGGGAGCCGTGATGGCTGCAGAGCTTTGAGGAAATGTTCGCTGAATGTTGCTTCTGACCGAACGTTTTCATTTTGCCATTTCTGGGTCACAGATTTTGGCTCTGATCATTTTTAGGTCAGTTTTACCTTTTCTTCCCATTTTGCGATGAAGGTGGCAAACCAGTATCCAAATATATTCAATGACCAATGAGTAATAATGTGAGTTGTAACTCGTTGTAGGTATTTGGATGGCAAATGGTCATGACACGAAGCTTTTAAGGCGTAATCAGTAGCGGTGAAGGGGAGCAGAAAGCGAGCAGAAGTTAAACACGTAACCTTCTTCCTCAATTACCTCCCAAATCCATATGTCCGGTATTCACCAGTCCTCATTTACACTAGAATAGACCCATTTTACTTTCCCTTTCATATTTTACCGTGTTGGAAGGTAGCCCACTCTCTTATGTCAGACCTGACAGGATGTGAATTATCTCCATCCAGCCTTGACATAACTTTGTGCACGGTGATGTAATGCTCCAAAAAGTCTGGTCAAAAAAAAGAGACGGTACTTATTAACAGGAAAGGAAACAAGCCTCTGTTTGACAACCAGTGGCTGAATATCAAGGAGAGCTTTCTTAGGGAAAAAAAAAAATCGTTTATGACCATATGAATTACTATTATTTATTCAGAAGGAAGAAATGGCTATTGAATTTTTAACTAGAATCAGCTGGCTAAGCAACCTACAAGACCAGGTATTTGGACATGACTTCCAGGTAGACTCAGGCAGGAAAGGCTCAAGCCTGTTCCCTGTGGGATCAATAAAACTACCAGAACTTGAGCGTGAGCTGGAGAAGCGTAGCCTGCAATGTTTCCCTGTGCTCCCCTTCCCCTCCCTCTGGGGGAATCTAGCAGAATAGCATTACCTCACTCCAGAGGTCCCCTTTTTCTCCCTTTTTTCCCCATCTCCTGTGGGTACAACACGCTTTTGTGAAACCCCGGCTCTGTCACCCCCTCATCCCTTCTGCTCCGAGCCCTTGCAGCCAGGGCTGCATTCCAGCAGCACAATCTGAAACCGTATCCCTCTCAGTTCATGAAGTGTTCGGCATGTGCGCACGTGGACTTGTGAACTTTTACCTTTTACCTATCAGCAATGCAGCTGGCTTCACCCTTTCCTTCCCTTGAACTCGCTGGAAGTAAGCGGTGGAGACCCGATCTGCACTGTGTCATGGAAAGGTCTCCAGCATAGCGTCATGGCAAAATAGCTCCCTATCTACATGATTTCCTTGCTGCAACGCTCACCCTGGGCTGACACTGGAAATACTGGAGAGCATCGCAGGGACCTCAGATGGATTTGCAGATTAAAGCCCATTTTACACGGTGTGGGTGAGCCTGGCAGCCCCGGCAGCTGCCAGCTGATGGAGCATCCCTGCAGGTGAGGGTACCAGGCAGAAGAGGAGACAGGAGACTTTCTCCAAGAGTGGTTTGAAGTCTCCAGGGTCGGTAGGGTTTGTGGCAGCCAGAGCTCAGGCTGAGCTTGCATCAGCAATATCGCTGGTGCTGGGCCCAGGGAATGTGTTGAACCCGGGGAGATGGAGGGAATCCATCATTTTTTGCAGGATTTCCTTCGTTGGGATAAATTACACACCCGCTCTGAGTCTGATGCGTTGAGAAGTGGGAACTGCAGGGCGTCCTGACTCACAGCCCTGCCTGCGAGGCACAAGAGCCCATGTTTAGGGACTGTAACCTAGGAATGATGAAAACCCATTTTGTGCCAGTATTTTGCTCACATTTCTTTTTTAACCAGCAGAGTCCTGCCTGAAGACAGTGCCTGAAGCAGACTGTGGGGTAGCGATAGGAGCCTGAAGCAGCTTCCTGAGCTGCCCTGCACTTTTCCAAGCACGCTTTTATTTCAGTTTGCATCACTGCAGCCCGCTGCCTGGTTAGCTGATGGCAGTGCGCTGGGCTGTCCCAACCCCGGCTGTGCGGCCCCCACCACATCCAGAGCTCCCACGGGAGATCCCCACCAGAGCTTCTCGTGAAGGCATGGTGGGATTGCAAACCTTGAGGGACTCCCAGCAAAGCGCTCAGGAGTAAATGGGCCGTGGAGGTGGCAAACGACAAATGCATTTTGCAAAAGACAGAGACGCGTCTAAGATACACCTGGGTGCCACTGTGCATTGCCGCAACTCACCTTGAGCTACATTAAAGGCATCAGCTGCAAGAAAGTAATGCAGTAATGAACGCTTCTGTCCATGTCTTTAATGAATGTGCCGCAAATGGTCTTCAACTCAGGTCTTTCAAGCCTTTCAGCTAACACTATAGTTATTCAAGAAAGGGAGCAAAGAATCAGAGACAGATATGCTACTATTTCTAATCTACATATATCACTTCTATTTTTGCAAACCATATTGATGCCCATATATGTGTGGATTTTATGGAAGAGATGCCATGTTTATCAATATATACTGTGCTGGTTTTGGCTAGGATAGAGTTAATTTTCTTCATAGCAGCTCGTATGGGGCTGTGTTTTGGATTTGTGCTGAAAACAGTGTTGATAACCCAGGGATGTTTCGTTACTGCTGAGCAGTGCTCACACACAGCCAAGGCCTTTTCTGCCTCTCACCCCACCCCACCAGCGGGGAGGCCGGGGGGGCACAAGAAGTTGGGAGGGGACACGGCTGGGCTAGCTGAGCCCCACCACTCTAAGAGAAATTCGGCATATAAAGCTGGGGGAAGAAGAAGGAGGGGGGACGTTCGGAGCGATGGCGTTTGTCTTCCCAAGTAACCATTATGCATGATGGAGCCCTGCTTTCCTGGAGATGGCTGAACACCTGCCTGCCGGTGGGAAGGAGTGAGTGAATTCCTGGTTTTGCTTTGCTTGTGTGCACAGCTTTTGCTTTACCTGTTAAACTGCCTTTATCTCAACCCACAAATTTTCTCACTTTTACTCTTCCAATTCTCTCCCCATCCCACCGGGTGGGAGTGAGCGAGCGGCTGCGTGGGGCGCAGTTGCCGGCTGGGGTTAAACCACGACAGTACGCGTATATGATTACATGCTGGATTTTTTTCTTAGCTACAAACGTAGATGCCAGTTTACTTTTACTTTCCCCTGTTTAATTACAAGATGAATTTGGTTCCTGGGGAGGTCAGTCTGACTGCAACGGTTACAGCCAGACATATCGCAATGTCAAGCTTTCCCACGCAGAGCTCTGCCAATGTCTCCCAGCCTTGACCTTGAAACACCCTCTGCCATTCCAAGCCCTCAGTGAAAGCTGAAAAATGTGCTGACACTGAAATCCCTGCTGTACACAGATATGCAATATTCGGGGACATTTCAGAACAATCACGTTCGTTTTGCAAACGTGCTCCTAGGCTCCAGGTGCTGGGCGAGAGCTGCGAGAGCTGAGTGCCATAATAATGTGTTTTGTCACTGCGTTGTCATTTACACACTAACGACACTTAAATCCAATTGAGCCCTATCTATCTCTATTATAATCTAAAGTGGACTGGTTAAGTCTCAGGCCCTTAATTCTGGTTCTTTTTGAGTAGTAGAAGAGCTGCAAGATTGCATGGACTCCAGGGTGACTCCAGTGATTTGGGAACCTGGGTTGTTATCTCTTGTCAGTTCCCCACAAACGCATTTGCAATCTCAAGGTCCAACTGGAAACATTTGTCAGTGCCCCTTACATAATATCGGGTTTTATGGAAAAATTGAACCCTCCAGTACATGCAGAGGAAATTCCAGAGCGAGCTTACTGACAGACAAGTCTTGGAAGTTAGCTGGTTATTTTGGCAGAGACCCAGGATTTTTTTTTGTCTTCTTCCCTACCACCCTTTAAAAAAAAAAAAGGAAGAGAAAATCTCTTTGGAGCAGAGGGTCTTGAAACCCAGGAAACCCACTAGTTCTTCGCTTTCAACTCTCTTGAGGATATTCATTGCGTGTCAAGATGGTGCATGCAGAAAAAAAAGTCTTTTGTGCGTTCTAGAATAAGAAGGCTGGCTCTTTGGTGTTTAATATATGAAAATTCTGTGGCTTCTTTGATTGAATTTAATAGTTATTAAAATATTGCAATCTGGCTGGTAAGTCCCCAGCAGAAGTGGGCTGTAGCAGCTTAGTCTGTGTTTTAAGGAAGGCAGAGATCTGACTTTGCTGTGGAAGAGAAGGAGCTGTAAAGCCTGTGACCAAAAGGCTCTCACCTGGTGTTCAACCCAGAAGCTGAATCGCTGCAGGAATGGAGCGTCAAGAGCACTGGGAAGCTGAGGCAGCACCAGCTACAGGCAAAATGTGCACTAAATCCCTGTGGATGGATGTCCAGTGGGGCTATGAACAAAACCAGAAAAAAATATGGGGTTTAGAGTGGAGGGGAAGAGGGCTGTGTCTGTGTTCAGGCTGTAAATACACCAAAAGTGCATTTTTTCTGATATTTTGGAGAATAACCTAAATTTATGTATCTGTAGGAGTTTTTCAAGTTGATGTCCCTAAAACTTTGGTTTAAAAAAACCTTCCCATTGAATTCCTGTGGATTTTGATCAGGCACCCAGCCGCCCTGTGAACATGAATGAGTCTTGCCTTGCAGCCCCACCGTCCCAAAACGCGCGCTAACTCAGGTGTCCTCATTTTACAGGTCAGGGAAGTGTGTGTCTGAAAGCTGAATTCGCTGTAGGTACAAATGACTTCCAGCTGAAAGGGACATTTTCGTCCTTTCCTGTTCTCACCGCATTCCTCATCTTAACCAAGAAGGGTGAAAGCAGCTTCGTGTGTCCCCCCCCACGACGATGCCCGAGATGACACTGCTGTGGCTGGCACCCCTCCGCTCCTGGCCTTGGGCATCTAACACCAACTCGGGGGACCAGATATCGGAGAAAGCGCACAAGGCGTTTTTCATAGTTTTCTTGCTCCCCCACTCCAGTCCTGGTCTGTGGCTTTTCTGAGTCATCTTGTAAATACCAGTCTCCTCAGCAAGCAGGACCAACAAAAAGGAAAAAAAAAAAAAAAAAAAGAGAGAAATGGAGAAAAACGAACCCCTCCTCCTGCTTCCCACCAACGCCCCTCACTTTTGTTATTGCATAGGATCTTCCTGGCCAGACTTGACCTGCAAACAGTGGTCACCAGTGAACCATCAAAGGCCTTTCACATCTCCAGCAGCTGCAGGGAGGGTTCCTGTAAGCGCTCCTATCACTTTGACACCTCCGAAGCGGACAACGCCAATTGTACGCTGTCACGGGCTGTGTTTCAGGGACCACCTTCAATGCTTTGGCTCCAAAGAGCTGCTTTTTTCCAATTCATTGACACAGGGGGATATATATCTAAAAACTTGGCTGCAGCAGTGAGTGCATGCCTTGAGGATTACATAGCAAGTGAACTTTGTCAGTGTAAGCCCTAGTCAATAGGAGGAATTAAGTAGAAAGACCTCTATTGTTCCAGCCAGCCTTCTGAAGGCACTGATTGGCAGTAAAATGTCTTAAGTGACAGATGTAAAGTAAATAGTGCCTATGCCAAGTCTCTATATTACTTTGATTACCCACCATCAATCAATTTGTTCTTTGCCTTGTAACAATAGCGGCTGCTGTTATACTTTAGACCCCTCTGATGAAGCCCGAAGTGTAATTGATTAACAAACTGAAAAGAAAGGTTACACAAATGACAGCAAAACGTATCTCAGAAGAAAAACGAGAGTATTGTCTCTGTTCACATGCATGTGCCTTGCCTATTAGAAACGGAATGGTATACCTTCAACAAAAATATATATACACACACATATGCATACACAGATACACATGCACACACATATATCCCTTTAAGCCAGCCAAGTGCCTCATTAAACATTAGGTCAGTATTTGTAATATCCCCATGGCTTTTACAATGCCAAAATGTCAGGAAGTACAAGGAAAACTGCAGTACTGAGGTTACCTTGTGAATAGAAGCAAAACTGGAGGTAAAGACATTGTACGAGCAGGAGATACCCGGTGCACGTGATGCACAGCACAGCCACAAGCACTAATAGCATTTCTTGCTTCCAGGGGTTACTTGGGGCCCAGTGCAACATTCCTTTCCCCCTTCATTTGTTCTAAAATTAATGGATGCTCACAGCATTGAAGGTCCTTTTGTATTACTTACGTGGTAGGGGAGGGCAAAGAATTTTCAACTCCCTTAAGGTGAAGGAAGACAATTGTTTTTGGAAGTGAAGAGTGCACACACTCTCTTGAGGTGTTTCTCGAGGTGGCCCAGATGCATCCATGCCCAGGTACAGTGGGAAATACTCTGCACACACACTGCCTTAGCAGATGTTCCCCAATGCCTCTACCCCTAAACCTTCTTCCCACTAAAAATGACAGCAACTTTAGGGCTCAAAGCATTTGGCCATGTGCAAAGATGTAAGAATGGCCACACAGAATCATGTTATTTTCCTCTGACAGGACCGGTAACAGGCGCTAAGGGAAATACCACAAAAAAGGGAAAACTAAGTGTAGTGTCTTCAACATTCTCCCAGTTTACGGCTAGTACCAGTGCAGGGATTTCCTCATCTGGAGGCTGCATGTGTGTCATTGCTATTCATGGTCACTGATGGATACAGCCCATGGGGATTCCTCTAAACTCTTTTTCAAGCCATGTCTACTCTCCAACATCCTGTGGCAACGAGTAGCACATGGCGTGAACAAAACAGTACTTTCTGGATTTGTGCTTAAGCCCTGCTACCTGCTAATGTCACTGCGTGCCCCAAGGTCAGCACGAGCCCGCGGGGTTCCCGTCCTGCTCCGAGGGCGATTGCACTCTGGTGACCCAGTGGTGGGCCAGCTGCCTTGTCCCAGGGGCGCACGGGGCTCTGGGCCATCACTTGGACTACCTATAAAAATATGTGACGGAAAGCTGTAACTTTGAAATATAAGGACAGAAAGGTAGAAGCAGCCGTTTCAAAGGGTTGCTCCATCTCAGAAACCTCTCTGCAATGAGAAAAAGCCCACCATGCTCTGTTAATAGCTGGTGCCAGCTAGTTTTTGACCCCATATTTGTGTTTATGGTGTGTTGCAGCACTTCATTACCCTGTGAATCATGACAATCAGGTACCTTGCTTAATAATACCGAAAATGAAGCACATTTCAGAATTCACATTTCAGGTCCCTCTCATGGGTTGGTTTGGGATGAGCCTTTGCAGACAGTGGAACCGAGTATTTACATGACAGTGATTTTATACCTCTTCTCAGCCCTAGCAGCCTTGGTTCAGCATGTGCCTAAGTAATGGAGATAAACCTTTTCATATTTCATGGTGTTCTTGCTCTTTTTCTCAGTTACCGTGTTTGTGGGGGTCATGCAAGTGTCTTTGATAAATAGGTTTCCTAATTTTCCCTAATACATGGGGGACCAGGCCAGTGACAGGCTGAGGAGACAACACAGTAAGAGAAAGGTAACTTTGGAAATACTAAAAGATCAAAGAGGAGGAGAAAACAGGCGTGGCAGAGCCATTTGGAAACAGGATTAGATGCTGTCCTACAAGTCATGATCACACCTCGTGCCTGGGTCCCCCTGGGGACTTCCCACAGCTGTTGTTCACAAGATGGTCCTTAAAGTCTGTGAACCTCAAAATCTTCCATAAAGCTCCAAAGGTTCAGGAAAGCAGTAGAAAACCCATCTCTACATGGCAATATCATCCCTGCAATGAGGGAGGTGACCATATGCCGTGGGGGAAAGGACTCCAGATAATACCCTATGAATGTATAGCACATGTTGTCTCCATGGCTTTCTCTCTGAGAGGAGGTAATGTTAGAAATGGTATAAAAATTGAACTTCCCGTGTGACTTTAAACAAGGGCACCACACTGGCATTCGTGCCAAGACAATTTTAGTAGCTTTAATGCTGCTGCTCTACCACGAATAACTGCCTGGTTACTATATTAGTTCATACATGACAAATCTAGCTACAGAATTAGCTGGACTGCCCGATATGTGTATTTTTGGAATTACTTTTATGGTAAAATCATTAAGGCCACCCACCAACCAACATATGACCTCCCTATTGGCTTGGCTTTGATTAGAGGTATTACCAATAAGAAGCTAAACATTTTCCTGAAAATAGCTATTGTTCCGTGGCCTTCAGCAACAGATGGCCACAGCAGCAAGCACTTATTTATGGCTGCTGTGCTGTAGCTCTGCTTAGTTAACTTGTTGAAAACTTATTTTCCAGCCAAACCGGGAGCCCAAATGGCTATAGAAATGGTTGATTAGGTGGCCCCAGCCTTGTTTGCTGGCAAATGGCTTCGCTGCTGCCTGGCTTGTGTAGGTGGCAACCCGAAGAGATGTGAAGTGCAAAAAAATAAATCGCTGAACAGTTTTATTATTGGTGGATGGATTTCTTCTCACCATTTTTTGGGTGGCTGCATTTTTCATATGACTCATACACCCAAGGCGAATTAGGAGAGGGAGGTAACATGACAGTTTTCATCAAGGTTTAGACAGATTTCCTTCTGAAATAGACTCTCTAGGGGATGGCCCCGCACAGTGAAAAACGGCTGCAAGTTCATATAAATAAAAGGGCAGCGTGCCAGAGCAAACAGTGTCGCACAGCTCTGCCTGCGACAAGAAATTCTGCCCTCCATTCCTGTAGCTCTCCCGCCCAGAAGCCAAAATCTGGTTTTATTCTGGCAAATGCCAGAACTGAGCATGGTGAACACGCTTTCCCGCATTCAAAGACCTGTTTGTGCACTGCAAAAAGAAAGGTGAACTCAGGCTGGATGCTTTTTTTCCCTTTCTTC
>NW_009191924.1:24111-54231 GCF_000690835.1 Fulmarus glacialis
GATGCTTCTGTATGTCACACATGGTATTTTCTTTATTCGTTTTCGTATGAAAACTTCTGGCAAAGGAGGACGAAGCTTCCCAGCTGTAACGCTGCTCTGTGCTTTGTTCTTGGGGATTTTTGCCAACATATGAAGGTGTTGGAGGTGACACAAGAAATACGACTGAATTACAAAATAGGAAGGTAAAGATCAATTTTTTAGCCTGCATTCTTGCACTATCACCTGACACAATGGTGTCTGCGGTCACGTCTGAGGCTTCTAGGGTGTCTTGGGATGATGAAAACATAATTAAGAGCAACAGCCTGATTGGCTGACATGAAGCATTAAATCACCCACTTGCCCACTTCTGATCAGGAGTGTGCAGAAGAACATTAATTTCCAAGACGTAAGGTGAGAATTGGTGCTCCTTGGAAAGGTATTGCAGTCACAACTGCTCAAGAAAACTTTAGCACCTTCCTAAATCCAACGAAAATAATGTATTCCTCCCGGGGCTCAGCCCAAGCAGATGTTGCGCATGAGCATGAAACTGATTTTTTAAATCAGAATCACCCTCAGATTCAGGCTGAGATCTATCTCTGCTTCCCATAGCTGTACAAGGAAACAACTCTTATGGTTTAGATTTGGCTGCTCATGTAGCATGGGACCATGGTGGTCACCCTTGGACAGGTTATGGTGGACACTGGTTATAGGCCAAATGCAAATGAGGGCCAGTCCAGTGATAGATTCAGATAGATTCATACACACTAAAGACCTAGTACATCAAAGAAAAACTTCATTAATGGTTTTTCATATTCACAAATCTTCAGTGGAGTAATCCCAACATTTATTTAGAGTCTAAACATTAGGACACGTGGCTGGAACACCAGAGTCCTGTTTTATATTCCAGTGTATTGGGTGATTAAGGAGGATTTTTCTTCTTTTTTCATCTTCATGCCAGTCTGATGAGCTGGATGCAGTCATGACAAGTGGAAGCAACTGGAATTCAGCCATGCTAGGGTGACAGAAGAGCAGGCTCAGCACCGTGTCCCCGCTTGGCTCAATGGATGGTTTGGGTTGTGCTATTTCAAATCTGCGTAGATCTACTGGGAAATGAGGAAGGGTTTTGAGAAAACAAGTTTAAAACATTGCAGATTTTGTAGTTGTGGGCAAATGAGCTACCAGGTTTTGACTGTAACTCCATTACATTGTGGCATGTATAATTTCTCAGCCTTCATTTTGCCAGATAGCAATCTGTTGATCTAATTTTATGTTATAACCCTTCGTTATACCTAAATATATCAAGAACATGGACCTCAGCATTCCAGAGTCATAACTCATGTCAAGCTAACCAAAGTAAGCATATTTAGCTTCTGGTGGCCCACAATCTATCTCAAAGGTCACCGCAATCTCCAGGGTCTGAGGAAACCCACAGTTGCTGCAATGTCTGTTTTCTTTGAAATACAGAAATACTCTTCTCCCGAAAAAGAAGTCTTTTTTTTTCCCTTTTTTTTTTTTTTTCTTTTTTCCCCTCAGCCCAGGTGATTCAGAATGCTAGTTTTTTGGGGGAAAGTAAGAACAAACGGAAGAATAAGTATCAGATAAGTTAAGCAACCCGGTCTTCATTAAGCAAACACAGTCCGCCAAGTTCTTCTGGTTGTATCTATCTACTCCACGAAGGAGATGAAATTCACAACAGCAGACTGGAAATGAAACACGAGCTGTAAATTTACTTTTGGTGCCATTCAAGGAAATTAATACAACTTGGCTTGTCAGGATTCTGTGCGTCAACGGCAACATGAAAATAAAAATGTGAGCATGGACCAGAGACTGCTTGCTTTTCTGAAAAAAAAAAAAAAAAGAAAGAAATAGAAAAGAAAAGAGACTGTCCTCAAAATATGGTGCTGATTAAAGGTTCTCATGTGAACTCCTTAAGAGGGTGCATAAGCAGAAGGGTAAAGGGTGTTTGTGCTTCACAAGGAAAATATTTAGACCTTGTACATAACCATAGCTGAGAAAAATTGTTCAAGGTCTAAATAGTGTGACTACATGAATTAGACTGATGGCTGTTCTGGTGGGTAAAGGGGATATTTGGTGGAGCGAACCTAAGGCTGCAGTAGATGCAGTGCAGCAGCACAGAGCTGTGTAAAGCGCCCAGCTCTGTAAAACAGACCTGCACCAGGGCAAGGTGAGTACCAAACTCTGCCTTTGTAGTAAAGCCATATGCCACTGGGAGTCATCAGTGGTTTTGCCTATTTTTGTAGCAAATTACAAGAATGGTTCTTCCTCCCGCTGAAGAATCTTCCTCCTCTCGCAGCAGGTTAGCTATTTCTTTAGCATATGCTCTTTCTTTTTTTTTTCCTTCTAGAAGAGCAACTTCATTAAAGCTCTGTCTCTAAAATGAAGATCTGTGGTAGAGGGAGAGATGTAAATTAAATATGATATGTAAATGAAAAGGGGGAAATATGTACATATATAAATGACCGGGCAGCAGCAGCATCTTACCGAAACGCTGCCATCATTCACCAGTTCGTCTGCATTGCTCCCCACTTTTGCTGGGGCAGTGGCTGAGGCCGATGGCAGCCCCTCCAGTGCTCAGGCAAAAACAGAGCGTGTTAGAGAAAAAACTGAAGCAAAAGACCTCCTGTTTGTTAAGCAGGAGAAATGTGGATATGAGCAAGAGAGCTTTCTGTGCAAATTTTATCAGTGGCGAACAAAGAATTGCCTCCTGCCTCTTGCAGAGGGGACTGCTCAGTCATGTAGCCCATCATGATGCTGACAAGTCTATAGAAGGAGAACTGGGGAGCCAGACAGCTTTTAAACACCAGCACTTCAAGTCAGAGAATGACGGGAAGGGAGTTGAGATTCGTTCCCCAGCCTTGCGGCTGCGTGATAGCTCACACTTGACCCTCATTGATATAGCTGGAGGAGTATTAATCAGCACCACTTTGCACCAAGGACTAACCGAGAGGCACTGCCCTTGAATCAACAGCTTTCAATGCTGATATGCCTGCTGCACTTGCTACTTGGATAGCAATCCTTGGCAGAAAGACAAGGGACACTGTAGGGGTCAGTGAGATCTCAGACAGGAAGAACTAAAATTGCCAAAGCTCCTCCATAGAGTTTTTTTAAGAAGTAGTCACACAAGAAGTCTTTGGTAGGGCTGCGCCATGGGTCAATCACTGTCCTAGTTGAATAGTTGGCTGGGGCAGCTTGAGTCTCCTTCAGCCCTGGACCGCTTGGTCACCTCTTTCCACTGCTCCACCAGAACAGATTTCTCCCTTCCACAGAGTCCATTTTTCTTGTGATTTCCTACCATAAACCAGTCAAACCTTGTTCTGTGTTAGGTTAAGCAAAGCAGTCATGCTAAAAAGACGTAAAAATGAGTGACATATTACATATATATGAATGCATACTATAAAAAGTCTCAAATGGACCAAGATTTTCATTAAGTAAGAAAGGTACAAAATTTAACAGTCTGGCAGCCCCCACCTGCTGCCTTGCTCTGCAAGTTGTCCTTCTGAGGTTTAGTCATGGACGAAAGTCTTACCAAGCAGGAGTGAGGGAGAGAGAATCCAGCCCCTGGTATCCTCAAGCAAAAGTTGTGTGCAGTGCCATCAGCAAGTATTAATGTTGTTGTTTCAGAAAGCTTCAGTCACCCACTGCTCTTTCCCATTTGCATTCTGCAGGATACCCTGTTGGAAGAGGTCCCTTTTTCTAAGTAGTAATGTCAGGCTTTAATATTTTCAAGTCATGGTTGAAATGAAAAAAAGAAGAAAAAAAAAACCTAAACAAAAAAGCCAGTTACAAGTATTGAAATCAGGAATAAGAGAGAGAGAGAGACAGATGCCAAGACATGATGAAAAAATTCTGTTTCTTCTGCCCGCTGCTTGTACCGAGACTCATGTTTCTCCGAGAGTGAAACTGGAGATAATTAAAACAGGTTTCAGACATCAACTTCATAGCTAAGGCTTGCATGACAGACATGCAGATAGCATGAGGCAGAGCCCCTATGCTAAGCATCACACTCCGCCTTGGAGCTTATCTCCAGCAAAGTCGTCGGGAGTCTTTGCACTGATGGCTGAGAGCCACCTCCAGCCCGCCTCATCCCAGGAAAGTCAGTGCACACGTGCCGCTCACAGTGAGCGAGTGCTCCTTGGGATCTCTCGCACCACGGCGGATGCAGGAATGACTTCAAAAAGCATCTTTCTGAGGCAGTAACTCAGGCATTTGCAAAAAGGATTGACTGATCCGGATCCACGTGTTAATGTTCAAACTTGAGTGAAAGAACTCAGCAAGACCCCCCCCAGAGTCTGCTTTTCATGTGTCCCAATTCTCGTCAGTTTGTCATCCTTGTTAGGAAAACCTTTCTCATCATTCCAAAGATGCTCGAGTGAAGAGGTTAACAGGAATCAAGGATTACAGAGACATCTGGCTTTAAAATCCCCAAACTCTTCAACTTCAGCCTTGGCAGAAAGCTGGGGTCCACTGGGGAAGAAGGTTTATAGATTGATTGCAGAGCCCGGAGTCATGGCGCCAAGACCCGACGCTATGGCTTGGATGCGTAAAGAATATTGTACAAGTGTTTGAGCGATCAGGCGATCCGCGCGCTTGCGTCCTGAACAAACTTCTTCTCCTTCTTTGTCAGAAAGCTGCTATTTAATTACACACACGTGACATAAAACGAAGTTTCCCAAAATGATTTCAAATCTCCAATCTGCTCCAAAGAGGAGATGTTTTGGAGACTTATTTTACTCACGTTGTGTACCTGTCCCTTTGCCTCTCTGTTGGGAAACAAAGGCAGTCTAAGTGCTAAGGATGAAAGGCAAAGAACAATCCCATTTAAATTGCTTTCAGTGGGTGTGCATTTTTTTTAATCTTTCTGTGCTTTCTTAAACAGTTCCCATAAGAGTGGTGCAAATGTAATGGCTAATTTGACAAGCTCGAATGAGTCGTCTTTCAAACCCATTGCTGTACAAAACCATGGTTTGGAACTGTCTCCATCTGTGTAAAGTGATATCATTTCTTTTTGACCTTTTCTTGAATCAAAGGCAGATGCAAACGTCAATGTTTCTCTGCCTATACAAATGCACACATGCAAGAATACCTCCTCTTTATGCACTGGGATTTGCAGTTGGAGCTACAGACTCTTTGCAGACAGTGATTCATAGATAAAGACCCACTCAGGGTTCTCTTCCAAGGCCATCTTTTCAAGGAAATAGCTGTAGATGAAAAGCGCACAATTTATTTTTCAGTGTATTTTGCCATTAGTATAAAAATAAATTGTGGTATGTAAGTAGGCTGGGTTGGAGAACAGGTGGTGTCAGAGCAGCCAGTTAAACCTGCTGAATACTAAGAGGCATTTCACTGCTGCCAAGCTATGACGAGTCCAAGGCTACATTAGTGTTGTGTAGTTTTTGGACCTCCAAAAGGAAGTGCGTAGCAAATTCCTCGCGAGTTGAATGGAATAAGAGGGAAAAGGAGGAAGTGCTGAGTGTTTGGTAGAGGAATTCCACTTGTCCCAAGCATAGAAGAGAAGTCAACATGGGAAAGGAAAAGTGGACTTGCATCTTTGCATTTCAAAGGAAAAAGTCATAAGGCAGTGAGGGGGTGGACTTCTGAATATCTCAGTGTAAAATGAAGTTCTGGCTTGCACATTGCCCCTGCCAGATGTCAGCGGAGAGAGTCTAAGTAGGTAGAGCAAGGAGTGTGAAATCAGAGAGCTGCTTAAAAGACAACTTTAAGGTTGCAGATGCTGACAGGGAGGTTGCAAAGACAGGGGTAGAAATGGGACCCTGAAGGATAGGAGTTAGAAAGAGGTGAGTTTTATTGTGCGTCAGATGACCAAGACCTCAGAAGTGCTGGTTTGAAAAGAACAGGTTGGACTTGATGAGCAACTGCTAAATGGGAGAACAAATAAAGAAGGAAAAGGAGGACACAAGCAGATTGGGACATCTGTCCAGAACAAGAGGAGACTGTGTGACTGGGCAGGTCTTTTAGGTAGGAAGCATATGGAGAAAGACAAAGACACAAGCTCCAAGGCCTTAGCAAACATGGTGATAAAGGATGCTAAATAACTGGTCCTAAAAATCGTGGGAGAATCAGAAGAGACTGAAGAGCTGGATGAGCAATTCCAAGAGAAACAAGCCAAAGAGGAGGTCAAGGGTATGGAAGAAAGGAAATGCCCGTGGTAGAAAGGACACAACAAGGAAACACCTCCATGTCCAATGTTATTTCTGAGAAACCCAGAGTGAGAGCAGAGCCACGGCTGCAGAATTATTGCCTACAAAATATTATCCCTATCGACAGTTAACCACAAACATAGCAACTAGGGTATCTGAGATACAAAACAATGTACCCACCGGTCTTACCTCACCATGCCCTGCTGCCCAGGGAAAGGCAGTTTTCCACCGCAGGATGCCAGTCAGACCCGGTTGTTATTCTTGAACATCTGGAAATCCCAATGAGTGGTACTTGAGGGGTTAATCCGTCCTTATGTTTTGCGACTGGATTAGTCAGCTCAGTTTATTCTTGTCCCCATACCTCCCCAGTGGTACTGTAGTCTGTTTATAAAAATAGCAAACAAATCATTTGACAGCAAGGGTTGGAAGTAAAAATTAAAAAATGCCATACTTTCCCTATTAAATTTTGATAGTCTCCCAAAGGCTTTCAATATATTGCACACGTCCAAGCTCTACCGCAGAATAATTGAATCATAAAGACTAATACCATGTGTCTTTTGAGCGCGTACGCGAGTCGGGGAATGCTGCTGGCTGGCACAAGAATACGGGCCGACATAGCATGGTTATCTTTGAATTTCCCCAAGTGGATGAGAAAGCAATACATGTCCTCTTGCAGCCCAAGGGACATCTTCTCTCTGAGAAGGGAGCTCTGCTATAGGTTCAACCACTTTTTAAAATACAAATGTTGCCTTTGCATGGCTGGGATATTTTAACCCTTCCTAACAGCCAGCAAAACAATTTTATCAGCTCTTCGCAGGCTATTTTTGGGGGTACTCTCGGGTGAGGTGAGCTGGCGTGGGGTAGCTGCACTACATCCATGGGAGAGTGGTGATGGATCTATAAACTGCCCAGGGCTGTCCTCCAATAGTTCCTCTTTTTGAGACATTGGTCTGAGCTGAGTTTCAGACTCTGGAAATCAGTATCTGGCTGAGCTCAGTCAACAGACGCAAGTTCCCAGATCTGTAAGGAAAAATTGGCTGGATTCAAGTATTTTTAGGTTTGGGCTTATGTATGGGTCCTGTATAGAAGCAAAAAGTTGAACATAACAATGGCAAGGTTATAAAAAGCTGCTATAGCTGGGCATGGCAATGCTGATGCAGTGACACCAGTGGGAAACCCACGGGAGAGTGAGCCTTCCACAGAGATCTGCCACTGACGAACAGCAAAGCTCAGTCGTCCTCTTAGATGAACTTGTTGGCTCTGTAAAGGATGATAAATGGGAGAAAATAAAAGTAAGAAAACATTAGCAGTTACGTTACAGTCAAGAGGATCATGTTCCGTAAGTCCAAGTTGTGTAGGTTCAAAGCCAACGCGAGGAGCGGGACTTCCCTTCACTTAGACCCCTAATAAAGCAAAACTCTGCAAACGTCTCCAGCTGATCCTGCTTCGGAGCTGCTTTGAACTTTCCCTAAAGAAGGAGGGGGGTGTCAGTTTTACAGGCAATGTAAAAGCTCTTCGCATTAGAAAGTCTGAGGGAAGCTTTGGCTTTGGTCTAAAAGCTTCGGTGCTTTATTCCAGAGATGACAACACCCAAATACAATGTGTTTGCAACAGCAACACTGCTGGTTAACAGGACAACCAAACTCTCTCTCTGGAGCTGACCTTTTTTCATTGATTTCACTGAGCTAAGAACAAGGAACAACAAAAGAATATATCTTTTTTTAATTTTTTTTTTTTAATCTTTCGAAACCTCCCTTTTTTTTTTTTTAATATTTCTGAATAGGATAAACCTGGACTTGATCCAAAACCTTGTAGATTTTTTTTCACTTGCCTTACGGACTTTACGATCATTTCAAATAAATTTCACCTGTAACCACACACTGCCTGAGGCTGTAAGTGTTGGATGCTCCATTGTATACAGGGTTAAGCTTTTTCTACTAAAGCATTTAACCCTATTGAATGCTGAAACGTAACCTAAACACCACTAGTTTTCACAAAAGCATGAGAGCACTTAACCGGTTTAATTTCTGCATTTGTTATCATGAAGTATAAATAATTATAGCTCTGACCTTTTGGGTAGGGGCCAAGCTATAAGTGTAAGCAGTAAACCCAATAAACAAATACATGTAAAATACAATCCCCCTGCTCTGCAAACAGTAAGTATTTTCTGTATTTCCAAGCTAGTTGTGAGAGAGTTAGCTGAACACTCATGCACTTCATAGAGTCACTGGTTTTAGTTACTAGAATAATAATGCAGGGACTGTAAATAGGGTTTATGACTTTTTATGAGAAAGCCATGTGATGCTTTTACAACTCTCACAAGTAATAAATGTCTACATCAATTTGATTGTTTTATGTGGTTTTTCTTCTTGCTTTACACCATGGAATGGGTTGAACTTCACTGGAAGTCCACTTGAAATTCTGACATTTCAAAATTTGGTTTAGTGCCAAATCAGAAAAAACTTTTGAAGACTGCATTTTCTCTTCAACCACGTTAAAAAAAATTATTTGGGATGAATTAAAATAGCCTGTTCTGATAAAACTAAATCAGAACAAAATACCTTCCTTTTTAACATACACTATTCAAAGCATAAAATTAAATCACTTCTGTTATGAAAAGACACTTAAGACAAAAAATCAAGTCATTTCACTGCAACAAGGTCCAAACACAATACTTCAACCTAGTCAAAACAATTATTTTTAAAAAACTGAAACAAAACTTCATTGACAACAACATATTCTGATCGGAAGTCTTGATTTCAACTGGATGGCATTTTCCATTGAAAAATTGCCAGGGAAAGGTTTTTTCCTGCTAGCTCTAATCTGATGTTATTAGGTACAGCAGCACTCGGAGTTGAAAATTACAGCATATTTTGAGGTCTCCCAGAATATATTTTCTCTGGGCTTTGCCAGCTGTGAGGTAGAGCGCTAAGCAATGGAAACTATCCGTCAGCAGCCAAGGTGCTCTTACAGATGGTTAATTAATTGGTAAGCATCACTTTACAGAGCACTGGCATGAGATTAGTCTCACCATGGACGGAAGCTTCCCAGGAGGGTCCATGGTTTGTTCCACAGATGCAGATAATCTGTGGATACTCTCTCCAAATACCCCTAACATGCAACTTGCAGTCCCCGCTGTCTTTTCCCGTGCTGTGTCCCAGCAAACTCCCCATAAAGAAGTGGAAAACAGGAGCACAGCCTCTGGAACCACTCTTTTGAAACCCATTAGATCTGCTACCAATAGGGCATTATGTGCACGAGCGATGACTGATCCTAGAAAAGTTTTACTATTCATTGCTAGAAACCGTGCAACTGGCTTGCATCAGTGCTCTGCAGCTCTGAATAGGCTGACCATAAAGGGATTTCACCTCTAAATTGCAATTCATTAAAATTGATAGAGATGTGTACAGAAAAGTTATCAGGGTCTATACAGAGAGATAATGTTATGGTTTTATAAGGGAAAGTGGTATCAAAGTAGGGTTTATACTTTGGACCAAGACCAGTAGGGTGTTTGGCGGTCCTTAGCTCCTATAGAGTTATAACATCATATCACTCGTCACTGGATACATCTGTCTGGGAAGGAGGCACAGCTGCTTTTATAAGCCAACTGTTGTATTGCTGAAGACAAGTCCAGCAGTCTGCAAACCTCTTCATACCTTTGAATACTTGCAGCAAGCACTCTTGGCAGCATTGCTCCCAAGGCAGGTCTCGTTTCACACGTTAATCTGAGTCCACATGATGCCAGGTTTGAGGTTTACTACTACAACTTGAAGCCTCTTCCTACAGAAATTAAACTCATCCATGCACACAAGGAGCTGGAGTCAATATTTGCCTTTTGACATCACAGTTTTCTGTGCGAAGGGTGCTAGATGAGGTGAACCTCTGGTGCTGGCACAGCTCCCTTGGCCTTTCGGTGAAACTGCTGCTCCACAACATCCTTCACTCTGCTCAAACGCACAAGGATGCTTGGAGACACCGTAACTGCCCTGGGTCACTTGATGGAGCAACTATCCAGAAAATATCCTTGGACGAGTGTGGTAGCCCCAGGTGACCCATAGGATCCCACACTTTCAGTAAAAGCTCAGCTATTGCTCAGGCTCTTAAGATGCCATGAAAGGCAGCGAAGAATCACGGGGAAAGATGAGCATTGTGGGGGGGAGAGAAATAGCCCAAAACAAATGGAAAAAAACTGTCAAAACCTTTACAGACTCCCTGATAATTAAGCAAGGGTGGGGAGGATCAATTTACAGATAGCGTCTCTTTCTCTCCTCACTTCTCCCTACAAGAAAATAAATGATGAACCGAAAAGGAGAGCGAGTGAGAGAGTAAGTTTTGGAGAGAGTAGCCAAGAGTTTTATTACAAGCCTGTTCCTCATTAAGGCCTTAGCAGCCTCACACACAAAAGCTAATTACTGTTTTTATGTCATGTTATTTTGATTCATATTTCCTGTCTGGAAAACAGACGGGAGTTTTGGGCAGCCGGCCAAGGCGAGGGCCACGGTATAGCGCAAGCGGGAACCTGCCCCAGCCGTGAACAGAGGAGACAAGAGCCTTATTTTTTTGGATTCTTTTATTTTTGTTGTTTTGAGGAGGAAATGGGAACTTTCCATGTAGGCGTAGTTTGCTCCCAAAAAATTGTTGTTCTCCAGGGGTAGTGGAAAGAAAGAGATGTCCCACCGCTCGTTTCTGGTCAGGAAGTGCCCCTGCAGACAGGGACGTATGGCTTTTCAGTCCTGGTCACGTCTGGCCTTACCTATGCTCGGATAAAAGGGAAAGTGATAGCTTCGTAACCTGTGAAGTTTTTAGGAAATAAATGAATTCTCTGAGGACCAAAATGCTATTCTCGTCCCTCCTATCAACACGCAGATACCGTGCGGTGCTCTCCGCAGGGCTCATGTCTAAGCACTGCGGGGGGAAAAACAAAAACAAGTTGCCACTGCTGCTGTCCCGGGTTTCCATGAGGTGGCAGCAAGGAAAAAAAAAAGGTCCCGTGAGTTACTCTTCCACAAGAAATTTGTTCCAGAATATTTTCTGCCTACATAGAGTAAATATTTCACCCTTATTTACACCCTCATTTCAATAGCATCCAGGTGCTTCACAAGCAGACCTGAAGCCAACCTCTTTCCCCGCCTTCAGGGAAAAGAGCGGAGTTAATTTACAATTTGAGAGAGAAGGAACAGACTAAATGAGTTGTCCGAGGCCACATCATTTTGCTTTCCATCCAATCAGTAAAAAAAAGGTCTCAGCCTCAGCAGTGTTGGAGCTCTTCTTCCGCAATGTAGTATTCCAGACTCTCTGTAAATGCAAAGATACCGTGAATCTTTTAGAGCTCCAAATTTTAGCTGAGAAATGGTGGTGGCTAGGAAATTACTGGTCAGTGCTATTACAGATATCTGCTATAAATGAGTAACAATGAAAAAAAAACTTCTGTAAAAATTAAAAGATGTTATATAACCCATAATGAATCATTCCTTTGCTGAATGTCACCTCCAATTGTTTGCTTATTTTCTGCATACTTCTTGCTTAAGTTAAATAATTAATTGCTTCTACTGAGTTAATAAAACAGTTTAAATATATTATTCAAAATTTATGGAGTTTTAACTGGACAAATAGATCACAAGAAAGCTTTATTTTTTCTGACCTGAGAAGCAGAATTCTAATTCATTAACTTATAAATGAAACTTTCCGTGTACGTATTCATCACTACCTGTTGCCTTGCAGGATGTATGGCTTGGAAACTCATCCCTTAGGCTGGTGATGAAGAGAAGGCATATGAACAATTTCGAAGAGGATTCTATTTTAAAAATTTACTTATTATGGGAATTTTTCACTTTTTTTTTTTTGCCAATGCTGCAAGATAACACTATATGTAATAACCTCATTCAGACTACAGAAAGCACATTACAATGCTTGAGGCAGAAGTGGGCTTTGCTCAGAAGACTAACAATAGATGGAGGATCAGGATTAGGCAAAATCCCAGAATAACTCCTCACAAAATAACTTGCATCCTCCCAAAGTCTCTTACTGCTATTTTCTAGCCTGTCCTAGCAATGGTGGTTAATGGCATCCTGGACCTTTTGACCAGTCCGCTGGGTTGCTCCCTTATTCCCATTGCATGGCTCAGTGCTGCTGCCAAATTTCTACCCTGAAATTCTTCTGACCAACACATGCCAAGAGGAAAAAAATGGCATCTAGGGTGACCTTTTTCTCTAATCTGCCATCCCACAGGTCAGAGTTCATCTTTAGAGGAATTTAACCTTTTTTTAGCATCCCCCACTGAACTGCTTCAGCTCTAGGGTGGAGCACACCGGCTTTTTGAGCAAGTCTTAGGACAAGCGTCCAGCACAAATCAACAGGCAAATACTTGATGGGCAAAATACCCAATTACCCATGTTGGCACCTAGCCAAACATCAGGTGCCATATTCTCACCCTTGCCCTAAAACACGAGCGAATATTTAATGCTTTGTAAGCAGCCAGGATATGAGCTTTATTTCTGTCCTGAGGCATGGAGATGAAATCAGTGTATCACCTCACCATGCTCACTTATTGGGGGTGCAATGTCATGGTTCTTCTAGGCAAAGCTCATCCTTCCTCTTGGACCCTTAAATCTCTGCCTGCTGCCTGCCAGGCTCCTGCCAGCGGAGAGAATTGCCATGTGTAGAGCAGGCATCCCAAGGAGGTGACGTGGATATCTTGCGGGTAAAAAGGTACAGTCAGAAGCTACAAAAGAAATATTACAAAGATTAATGTTGCAAAGATTATATTGCAAAGATTAATATTTGACCCTTGTAGCTGTTTTCTGGAGTTTCAGCCCTCATCCCCTTTGGAGACACCACTGTCTTCCTGTGAAAGCTGTGGGGATGCCATGAAGCTTAACATGAAAATTGGAATGTTTTACACCAGAGGAAGAAAACAGTCCTTTTCTTTTCTTCCCCAGCTATTTCTGGTGCTCGTTCCTCCTTTCTCACCGTCTCCCACCCTGGCAGTCCTCGGCGAATTGCATCACCCTTTCCAGCCGGAGCCCTGCTGCCGCGCCGAGTAAGCAAGTGCTTTACGAGCAAACTCCTACACAGCGAAACACGGGTCTGCAGAAAGAGAAAACTCTGGTTAACTTTAATTAAGTTTGCATTACTTTTCCCAGTAGGACCTCAAATTTAATGGTATTACGTTTTAAGCTGTTTGGCAAGTCTTGAGAAAACAGTTTAGTGTATTTCACTAATAAAAACAAAAGCCGTGTAATAAACCAGGCCTCTGTTGAACCAAAATAAGAAGACATTGATCCTTTTGAGCGCGCAGAAATTTCTTTTGAAAGATGACACTGTTGACTGTGTGCCGGGACTGAGGGCTTCTTTCCCAGTTTGTCCTTATTTTGTCCTGACTCAAACAAAATTGCCATCTGCTTCATTGTGAACCTGACTTGAGAAAGTGGCCAGGGATTGCACCAGCACCTTAGTGAGACAGTCTTTTTTTTTTTTTTTTTTGATTTGCAGCCCCCTAAAAGTTATCCTCTGCTTGGGATTGTGATAAGTAGGGGATGAGTAAGGAAAGATGCACTTCTTGCAGCCTGCTCCCCTCCCTCCTGCATACTGGGTCACGAAGCACAGAGCCCTGGGTATGCCGGACTGGATGGAGTAGCTCATTTAGAGGTCAGAAACGCCAAATGCAACCACTGGATGACACCCCAGCTATCACCACTTACCCTATACTGGGAACAGGAAATAGCTGGAGGCCTCAGATATCACTTCTGGTAAATGCTGACTTGTTAATGGTGACTAAGAAGCTGGTCCGAAGCCCACTGAAGTCAATAGAAAAGGTGTCCCCTGACTTCAGTGACCTTTGGATGAGTCTCCAACAGGCTAGAGCTGTAACTCCTACAACTCAGTTGGAAAGAGAAGGGAGACAGAGGCTCATTGGCAGGAACATACTGCATCTCTGGCAGTGGCTGGCTACAGAGATTTATCGACCTTGTTAGCAGGTCAGAATGGCCCCAGCTGTTGGAAAGGACAGAAAACGAGACCTCAGAGCCTCATGTAATCACCTGAAACTACTGCAGAGTAACGGCAAGGCAAGGTGAATGAAGATGGCTTAGCTTTTGCTCCTCCCTGGCTTGTCCGTGCTATGCAACTGCCTTCATCGTCCCTGGATGAACAACCTCAGATAACGTTGGGTTAAGGGAGAACATTTTCTCCTGCAGTGACCTTGGGTCCATCCCATGAAATGAGATACCCGAAGCCGTGCGGGTCCTGATCCAAAGCTCACTGAAATGAACAGGAATGTTTCCATTGGCTTGCCCGGGCACTGTATCTCTAAATATTTGGTAACTCAAATCTAAAATGAAAGGGTTTTTTGAGGCTTTAATTAAATTCCTGTGCTAATTCAGAAAAAGGATCATTTCAAGGTCAAGGACACTGCAATTATTTCTTTAAAATCTTGTTATGAGTGACTGTTTATGGGGTTGACTCTCTTCTTTTTCTCCCTTTTTTTAAAGTTACTGCAAAGATCCTTATTTAAACTATAAATTGAATTAAAAACTCACATTTAATATTTAGTTATGATGTGGTTAAAAATTTTATGTGCCAGGCAGTTGCTCTTTTATTTGCTTACAATGTTGTCTTTAATGAATGCCAAAACCATGCAGCTCAAATGAGCAAGCAGATGCCAAGTTATTAACAATTATTACCTTTTACAGTAATTTTTGGCAGCCTTTCACTTTTTTGGTGGTCTAATAATTTCAAAACAGGGAACTTTGAAATATTACACCAAGACCAAACAGCACTGTGGATTGGTTGACTTCCTCTTTTCTGACTTATTCCAACTTGTTTCCTATTGTGAAATATTTTTCCACCCAACATTTGCCCAGCATGGAGTGAGGTTTACCCCTGCAGCTAAAAGCCATCTTCCTGATGAAAAATAACAACTACAGAGGTCTACAGACCCTGTCCAACTACTGTGTACAGCACACAGAAAGGACAGTCAAAAGCACAGTGCAGGACTCAAAGGGAGTCCTGAGCTCACTCTCAAGGTAAACAAAGGTGCCTGCAATTAATGAATCCTCCCAAATCAGGATTAACTCTGCTATGTCAAAGGCCAGATTTAGAGCCCCAGGTGAGGCCCCTTTCTTCTGCTAAAGCAACACAAAAACTCCCAAGGCCAACACCGGGGGTGTTGCTAAAAGCTTGTGTGCTTTTCAGAAGAGAGAGATGGTTTAAAGCTGGGTTGAAGCTAATCGCTGCTCGCAGCTTTGGTGTATGAGCAGGGCCATGTAGTCACCTGCAGAGGCTCTGAGGATCACTTCTCCGTCCCGAGTCTTCTAAAGTTCTTTATATGGTCGTCAGAGCTACTTTTTGATAGTCCATCGGTGTGCTGGCTGGAAGCAGGCAAGGCGAAGTCAGGCTGCCCCCACGTTGATACGTATTTCATTTTCTGCTGTGGAATTACGTTGCTGTTCGTCCCCCACATGCTCGTCTGTTCCTCACTAATAGCAATTTCTCCAGTTTTCTTGTCTTTTCAAGGGTTTTTCTTGATTTATTTGTGGTTCTTCTTAGGTTTTATTATGGAAACAACTATGAGCGACCTTAACACGTCTTCTGCTTACTCTCGGGTGTTGCATCTTCCTAAAGTAAACCTTTCACCCTTCATTTCTTCTTGGAAAAAAAGACAATTGCTTAACTGTATTTATTAAACTACAGGCAAACCCATTGGCAATTACACCATTTTATAAATAATATTGTTGATAATGGTCAAAACCTCTGAAAAAAGTGGAAAAACCCTGGAAGGCTGTGGTGGTGCCATGCTCACTGTGGGGGGGTGCTCACACACGTGTGTTTGTGTGGGCAGTGGTATTTAACAACCAGCTTTTCCTTCCTCCCTCCCCCAATCCTAAATAGCAATTAGCATCCTCTTGCCTTGGGACCCATGCCCAGAAACCTTGCCCGTGAAACCGCAGCAGAATGGAAAGCAGGATCGAGTGCAATGTTGAAAGTCACAAAAATAGTGGTGTTCACTCATGAACGGCTGAAGAGCTTGTGCTTTCTTCTCAAGAGCTCAAAAATCATGGCCAAATTTGGGCTTGGTCTTAAGGGGGACACCTTCTGCTTTTCTTAGGTTTGAATTTGACCTATACTGTTTATGAACCCTGCTGTCAACATTACTTTGGATCTGCCAATCTTTTTTATTGTGACGCTCATTCCTTTCAGAGCTGTGTCTAGGTTTCCATAAGTTTCCATAGGTTGATTAGTTTTCCATCTGCCCCTGGAGTCAGCACAAATGCCTGTTTCTCCATGGCGGAGACCAAGGCTTTTTAGTATCATGGCCATTGCTATAAACACTTGTGATAGCAGTCACGCAAGGCAGAACAGGCTCATCCGCAGCCCCAAAGTTTATCACCATATTGGCAGAAGTAGCTGTTCAGTTTTTGGTCCATAGTCACCTACTACGGGACTACTAGACCACAGAAGACGACCATAGAAGAGTTGTCATTTGTGCCCTTTTCCATCTATTTCTCCTCATCTTCGGGTCCTGGGTGCTGACATTTACTGAGAGTCTAATTCTGGGTGGGAGTCTTGTATCACTATTGAAATAACTTGATTCTTTTTTCTTCTTAATTCTTAGACTAGGAGGTTTCAGGGCAAAACAACTTTTCCAGTACTTCACTTTTTTAAGTTAATTTGTCAGTGTCATAGATACTAGGACAAAAAACAGATGCTGAATAAAATGAAAATGAAATACTGACCCTTATTATCAGCTATCAAAGCTGCTTGTCTCCTTTTTGTGTGTGTCATATTTCATCCTGAAGAGAGGGTACATTTTATTTATTTATTACACTTTAAAATAACTTGAGTGGATTAAATTCTGTTCCTCTAACCTAAACATTTGAAGGATGTTTCCTATTGCAAGATGATGTTGCATAGCCAAAGCAAGATTTAAAAAGTCACTGGGGTAAAGTCTGTAAAATTTATGGTGTAATTTATTAAAGGGACACAGTCTGCTACTTTTTATAGCGATGTGAGTATGTGTCGTGTACAAGGGTAGCAGTACTCCAGTGAGCAGCTCCGGGTGGGTATTGAGAGTTAGCATTTACATATGGTAGCAGTTTATTAGGAAAGCAGTTTATTAGGAATATTTAAAGTTCCACCGGGGGAAGCCCTGCACACCCCTTTCCCAGGTTTAGAAGAGAATTAGAGAGGCGAGCTCAGCTCCTGAGCTCTCCCATCCGATCTGGACCAGGCACTTTCTGCGCAAATTTGTCTTTCCAACAAAAATATTGTAGACATCAGGACAAGCAATATCAGGACAAGCAGCCACTGCAGATTTGTCCTCTCCAGAACACGATATGACCAATGCAAAACCTTTAAGGAAAATCCCAGAAGAAAAGCAGAAATGGCAACCACTGGGTTCGTGGTGTGCCACTGGACATTTATTCTTCTTTTTTGGTGCCTGTAACTGCTCAGAAGCCACATGGCCCGATTTCCTGAGAAACCCCTTCCAAGGTGAAGCTCTTCTACTTAATAATCCCTAATATTGTTATTTTTACTATCGTTATGCTCATCAATAATAATGCTCCCACACATGGTGTAATTAGTTACTGTGTTACAGTAGCACCTACTTAATCCAGGATTAAGGCCTCGTTGTGCGAAGCGTTGCACGGACAAATAACAAAGAGGTCCCTTGTAACGATTCCTTTGAAAACAACATTTCCTGTTTCTACGCTGAACAGAAATGAGACCACACAAGATTTACAATGAGGGAAGAATTGATTACAGAGCTTAGCAGCCATTTTCATTTTTAGGTTTATTTTTATTGTTATTGTTATTATTAGTTCTAGGCTAAATAATTCAGGAAGAATATACTTCTCACTTGGCCTTTCTAGCTCACAAAGAGCTTTTCATAGCACTGATAATTTGCAGAAGTTTAAGAACAAGCCATACACGGTAAAATACCTACACTTCTTTCACACGTGGTGTTTGTACCCTACCCTGTACCCACTGGAGACTTACAAGAGGTCAGATTTGGTCCTGGGTAAATTCTTTAGCTTTCCTAACCACTTACAACTCTGGAAGACACCACGATTATAGCCTTGACAAGCCTAGAAAATATATTTTAGACATTTTTATTGAAATTGCTCTTTCTGTAATTCTGAGCCCTGTATACTTATGGAGTCATGAACTCCACTGTAAGCAACAAAAAATTTACCACTGACTTCAATAAGGGCAGTATTAAATCAAAGGTTATTGAGGGTGTTGGCTTTCTTGGCAGGGTTAAATGAGAAGTAGTTTCAATAGCTCTGTAGCAACCTTTAAAAACCTCCTTAGAAATGTCCTGCCGTGCATGCTGAGGACGCGTGTTGGTTTGCTGTGCTGCGGGAGGGCTCTGTGCTTTTCCCATCCCTCTATACCCCCTGGATGGTTTCAGTGTCTTAACATACATTTCCATCCTCATCCCGACAGCGTGCCGAACCCACGCCCTGGTATTGCTGTGTCCTTCCAAATACCTGATACCCATTCTCACCCATAACAACACAACCTATGCCTCTATGGATAGATTTGAGATCCACGTTATGGGAAAAAATAACTTATGCTGTTATCAGAATGTGAGTTTTTATTTTTTAAATTTATATTTTCCTGAAAGTAGTTATTTCTCCCCCTCTCTTCTTTGGGATCATTGCAGACAGAGGAGTCCACCACGCAGCCTGAGCTCATCAAATTTTCTTGAAGAATTGAAATTTGGAATATGTCTACTTAGAGAGAGACAGATTAAATTCCCTGCAACAGTACGGGATGGGAGCAGAAGGATTTGTAGTATTAGCCACAGGAGGTAAATAGTGCAGAAAATGACTACTAATTGCTTGTTTGTGTCCCTGGCATTTTTCAAAACCCTTCAGAAATGGAACTGTTTGAGAAAGCCACTGAAAATGTTGGGATCTTTGCAAAGGAGAGATATATTTAGTGGAAATTCCCCTTCTCTGTCCTGTTCCCAGGTCTGGACAGGAACTTTCTGTCCGATTTGCATCCTTAGACTTAACAGCCACTCTCCTCTCCCTTTTTCTTGTCCTGTTTCTTTCTTTGTTTTTGATTCTCTTGCCTATTCCCCCCCCTGCCCTTTTCCATGGGGAGGGGATAGAAGTGAGAAAAGGCTTTTTGAGGCATCAAAGTACATCATATCACTATATTTATAGGCAGAAACGGAGGCAAAAAGACTGAGCTGATACTTTTATGTAGCTGCTTGCAAGAGGCAGAGTCGACCTTCCAGATACAGTGGGATCCATCACACCATCTCCCTCCGGCGCTGGGGGATGCTCCCTCTAAGGTCCATCTCGGCAGCCAGGGAGAGGGGAGAGAAGCGAAAAGGGCAGCCCTTGGGGAGTCTGTTGTAACAGATTTCTCTGGGGCTGGATGGTAAATATCTTCTAATGCTATATGATGGTGAAAAATTGTTTGGGGGCCAGACGGAAGCATCCTACTGGCGACATTCAGAGCAGTAGCTGCCAGATGGAAAAGGCTGGCTGCAAATACATCAGTGCAGTTAAAAAGGAATAAGCATTCCATATAGGCAGTTACATCTGTGCAGATTATCCATGAAAAAGGAAAGGAGTAAGCTGTTCCGGTGTAAGATACGTGTAAAATAGCACAGACACGGCGAGCTTGCAAATGCAGCACTGGGTTGGCAGAGGTTGGGGAGAGAAGGCGGAGACGCTGCAATGGTGTGATGTGACCTGGAGCTTGAACTGGTGCTAATCGGGGGGATTAAAGTCATTCCTTTTCCCCTGTAAACTGGTCACAGCACATTAAGGCCTACTTTTATAGCAGTATCGGTAAAAATTTGCACATCCATAACCAACAATATGGGCACAAAACCACAGGTAGTCCAGACCTTAAATGTTGCACTAATCATTTTGTGTTGGAGACTCTGTCCTTAAAAGAAAAAAATAATAAAGAAAAAATGAATAAAAGAAGTAGAGCCAGTTCATTTAGAAATGAGAACAGAGAGCAAACAAACAATTAAATTATTCAGGTATCCGAAATCCGTATGCAATAGTCATATTTTATAGTAATGCTTCCCTTTGTAAATGACTTATAAGTGGCAAATAAATATTTAAGAGATTTTTATAAGAAAATTGCAAACATGACTAGAATGGGTCAAACATCAGTTAAAACACATCAATCTGAGTTTTTATAGCTAGTCATAAACTGGGGTTATAAGCAAGCTTCTGGTCTCTATAAAAATGATTTGCCATTTATTAAAATGGCTATTTTGTACAGATAAATAAACTTACCCATTATTAACTATTTATAAGTGCATCATTAATAGACGGTGTTGTTATGCTATAGCAGAAATGTTGAATTTCTGACTTGCTCGCTGCCAACACTCGTAACCTGTGAAGAACGGCAAAGCGTACCCCCTTGCTCTAAGCGCAGTCTGACATCTTTCCAGCAAGTGTGCAGACGCTCCAGCCCCAGCAGAGGCTACAGGCTTGAAACCGAGGGACAAACATCTTCGGCCTGCATTTTGCCTAAGAATAAAAAGTTGACCCATAGCAATCTGCAAAGTAAATTCATCAGTAATCTGGTAATTTGTGTGTCAAGTCTTAGGACTCCAAAATTTGCAGTGCAGGGGAATATAGGTGGAGGGTATTTATGCTAGGTCAGAATAAAGCTAATTCCAGCCTGGAAGGATTTATTCCCCCTGGGAACAATGGCCAAAACCATCAGCTGCTGTGTTTTTGAGCAGATCTTCAGTGTTTTTGCCAAACCTGCCTGGCGGTGCTTGCAGAGGAAGGGCTGTGGATAGGAGCTCACCCGTGTATTTCAGGGCATATCTTTTGCCTCTCCCTAACCCCCTCGTGATCTGGAAAGCAGCCCTAAGGGCACATACCATTGTTCTGAAGTCAAGCTTTATTATTTTTTTGAAGAACAGGCTACTTGAGACCTCGTTTTCTTTTGAACTAGGGAGAGCCCATCTGTGAAGTAAAAAGATCCTATATATCACCCTGCTAATAAGTTTTCCCCAGCAGTTGCTAAAGTCAAGTGTTAGTCTTCAGCTGGAGTCTCATTAAAAAAAATAAAATCAATAAATAGATACCACTGGCTAGGAGATGAAAAGTATCCTTCCAGCCACATTATAAACTTACCTCCCACCCCAAAAAGAATTACTATTTCAAGCCATGTAACAAAAGGATTTCAGGGCTGCATGTGGCAGAGGAGAGGGTTTGTAGGGGGGGAATTTAGGTCTTTTTAGCCCCTGCATAAAAGTATCTTTTACAGGTAATTCTACACAGCAAAATAATTAACCCTGTATTAATGTAATGGCTTTTCCTACAAATCTATCATGTGAAATAACGTAGAGAAAACATTTTTATGATGAGCAGCAGCCTCCAGTTGAGGGGGGATTAGGAAGGTCATGGAGAGAATATTTTCTTGGAGATGTTGACACATTAATTTTTACAGGTTGGACACCGGTAAGAGGAAAAGATCGAAGCCTTTTTTCTTCAGAGGACCTTGCCACCATCTGATTTCTGATGTTAACGCAAACACAGTTTTGATCTCTTTGATATCTTTTTTCTCTCCTCCATTTTCTTTGAGGGAAGTCCAAGTTTTTAGTGCTGGGCTGTGAATTAGGACTCCGTTGTTATGTGAACTGCAGGGAAACCTATAGAAAGGCTTAGCAAAGTCTCCAGGGTCGTAAATCCCCCTCAAGTCCATCTTAAAAAGTCCTCATCTTAACATCTCATGCTTCACGGGTTCCCAAGGCACAGTCTGAACCCCCTGGATGTGGAGCACATTTCACCACACCCGTTCAGCTACAGCTGAGATGATGTGCTCGAGGTGGCCACCCTTCCCAGCTTGCTTTCATTGATGCTTTGCAACAGAGAAGTGAGGGGTTTAATTTTTTTCATACATTTCCACTATAGAGCTAGAAGAGGACCGAACTCATCTTGAAAAGGAGTTTGGAAAATGGGATTAATATATAATATATTAATATTCATACACATCCTCTTGAGAAAAGGACCATGGTATCATCAGGAACTGAAGGTATTCAGAAATTCAACTTTCATTAGGGTTCACTCTGAGAAACACTGCGTCCTTCAGCAGCATCTCAGCAGGCAGGTTTCAGATGTTCTTGAGCATCAAACACCCTGTCATACATCCCACTTTGAGGTCTCTCAGGCTGTTTATGTGGAGATTTTTGCAGGCTGGGACTTTTCTGTGAAGTGGCTGTTTGGAGCTCATCACCCCTCCTCGGAGGGCCGTTGCATGGCAGCGGAGATCCAGCGGAGCCGTGGGACTTGCTGACCGGCACAGAAATACGCTGCTGTAAATCCCAGCAGGCAGTCCTGGGAGCCCGTACGGCAGCTCGCTGCATATTTCTCCAAGCTATCATTTATATTACAGTGCAGATAATACTCCCGTGTTATCTCCGAGAAGAAACACAGAACACAATCCTTCCTGTGCCCTATGTCTGCAATGTCCTCCCCAGGCTGCTTTGTCCCATGACTACCCTTACTGTTGCTGGACCTGCTTCAGGATAAACTATCTGCCTGTAAATTTAGGCTGGAAATCTCTAGCCGTTACAGCAGGACCTGCATTTCAGTGGGATGCTTGCGTCTTCCTTCCCAGATGACCTCGATATTAAGGATGGTGCTGTATGAAAGGTGCTGTGTGATATAGGGGTGTCTCCTGAAGGTTTGGAGCAGCAGATCCAAGGTACTTGTCCATGGCTGAATTAGGGCTGTAATTAAAACACAACCTCCTATGCAATACAGTCGCATAATTACTGCTTATAGCCACATTTAGCCATGGTTGATGATGTCAAACATATAACATGCACAAACCCCAACAGTGACAGGAGGCATTTATAGTGGCTTGTTTGGCTTTGAAAATGGAAGATGTTGGGTAAAACCCTCTCTTCCACCACAAATGGAACAAAGCAATACATAAAGTGATGAAAGGAGTGGAAAGCTTTCTGGTGGGACGTGTCATCCATCGGGCACTGGAACAGAACGGGCTTTTCCCTGGTCAGGGGCACCGAGCTTTCCAGGCAGGCGTTTGCATGAAAAGGGACTTGTTTGTGCGGGCAGCCTGGGGAACCCTTCGTTTGGCTTAACACAGGGATTTCTGTCTGCTGCAGACAGGTTTCCAACCCATGCCTCCATCTGTCACAGACGCTGCCCCGGGGGCCCGATCCACTTCCAAAACTCCCTTTCAGCTGGGGTGGACCCAGCGCCAGGGAAGGCAGGCAACAGCCGCTGCAGCCACAGCAGGGAGCAGGCAGAGCACCTCCCAGCCCCAAAAGCATGGAAACCACACCAAAAGTAGTTACCCCTCACGGTTGCTGCCTCTGTCTGACCTCTTAAATATGGTAGCATTCACAGCAAACCATTGGTGTCGAAGTGAGGAGATTCCTCATCCCAGGTGGGCTATGCCTCGGCAGAAATACATCCTTTTTTCTATTTCATAATTTGAAAGAGATTTAGTGTGGAGGCGGGCTCTGGCCCCGATGCCTGTCATGTGGCAGAGCTCATCCTCGGTCTCCTCAGCGCCAAAATCTCCCGGCCTCAAGATGGAGAAGGTGAAGGACTATGCTTCCTCCCTGTTGGGTGGCTACAGGGCAGGAGAGCTTTCTCAGGGAAATAATATGATTTTTTTTTTTTCTCATTAAACTAAGTTCGCTTGCTGGTTTACCTCTTGTGGAGCTGCCTGGTGGGAAAGGGTTAGTGGCACTGTTCCCCTTCTGGAGTACCCCGAATGGTCATGGGGTTGCACACACATCAATAAACTTCTCTTCGCACCTTTAATGCATATTTATTTGAATAGGAACATAGCAATATAGGGACATAAAAAATACCATCAGCTGTGCTGCTCTGTGCTGCATAGAAGGCCACCTAGCTCTTTTGGCAGGCTCCTCTTGCTGTTGGCTGAACCCTGAGGTCCCTGTTAATAGGATAGCACTGTTTATTATCTCATAGAGATCATTATAAATAGATGCTGTTAAAGATAATGCCACATTGTAAATAAAGGCGCCATATGAAATCACAATATTTAACTAGCTGCTGTCGAGGTATTTCTTCTCAAGAGAAAATATTCAACAGCCAACACTTTGCTGAGGCGAAACCGTCCAAACCATCTTGGTGACAGATCCTTCGTAAAAATACTTTCATTTGTACAAGAAATTGTTCCTTGTATGTGTTTTTTTAATCTAGTTCAGTGAATGTATTGATTTGGAACCCCTACCTGATACAAAACCTGTCATTTTTAAACCCTACAAAACCTTGTAACAGCAAGTTTGTTCCTCAAATGGGAAAACTGAGACATGGGAGACATAAACAGGTCATGTTGGCACCAGTTTTTTTACCAGGCTGCACATTCAGATTCAGATTTATTAGTCTGGAGACAAACGTCTCTTTGGGGGGAATAGAAACCAAATGTTGCTGGCATTTTAGGTATCACATTCACTGCAGAAAATACAAACTTAGCAAAAAATAGGAAATGTACCCCCAAAAAATTGCTACTCCATTTACCTCAAAAGTGCCAGACTTTGTCAGACTCCCAAAACAAATCCCCTCCCTTCCCCCCCGGCTCCTAAATGAGTGGAAACCAAAAATTACTTGCAAATTGTCCCTTCCCCAGGATTTGATGGCATCCCCTTTGGTACAGTTGCTGGCCTGGCTCGGCAAGCAGCTTGGTCCCAGGCAGCCCTTTGCTTGCCAAGGACACGAATGCGAACGCAATGGTTCAGCATCACCGGGAGGCCTCGGGGCTGAGACGGGGTGAGGATTTGCCCCAGTTGTGCAATTCCCAGAGAGATGACAATGGCTCCAGGAAGGCAGGATGGGGAGAGGCCAGGGGGGCAGAGGGGAGGGAAGATAAACTCTTGCATCGCCTGAACCAGCTCTAGAAACCGCTTTTGGGGTCAACAGAAGATGAAAGCTCATTTGCATTCAGAGTATTAATGTTTAACTTGAGCGGTGCTGGTGGCACAGCCCTTGGTTTGCAATGAGGCATGTGCAACCGTACGACTCCTAAGAAAATGCTGGAGTCTGCTCTCCTGGCCCAAGTTGTTTGTAGCTTTGGTGTACGTTGCGTGGAGAAGGGGGCTGATCAGTACCTGTATTCTGTATCAAGAAAATTTCTATGGCAAAGGACTAGAGCAAAGCCACCATGGAAAGCTGCTCTGTTGCTCGGTGAAGAGCTGTATGTAGGTAGGACATATCTCAAACATTTATCCTTGCCAAGTGATTCCTGTATCAACATCTGCAGAGACCAAAATCCCCAGCTCACATTCTTTGAGCTGTCAAGGCAGCCCTCAGCATCAGGATGAAGTCATAATTATGCAGGATGAAGGATTTCACTTAACAGACCCTAGAGGAAGCCTGATTGGGCAGAAGCAGCAGTACGATAAGTCAACCAGGGCAAAAGGTCTGATTGCTATTTCCCTTCCAGAGAATGGGACTAGTCATCTGGGCAGGGAGAAGCACTTATTGTCCTGAAACAGCTTGCAGTTTTTCCCTGTAAAATACCCACCTCAACAAGAAGCGGCAGATGTTTCATGTAAATCTGCCATAGGACAGAAATGTCCAGAAGGTCGGATGACCAGATGTACAGATAGGGATGGGGAGACAGAGGAAACTGCCTTTCCCCTGGAGGAGTACCAGGAAGGAGTTTTCGTTAGCACTTTGGATGCAGGAAATGCAAAGCCTGAGAGCTATTAATAGAAATGGCCTCTTACATGGATGCTGGAGAAGAGTGGGCCTCCAGGAATGAGGAAATGACAAATCATTAGAGATGCACAGAGGCTGTTTCACCCACGAGCGAAGCTGCAAGAAATTCCTACCCACGTCCTTCCACCAAGAGCGACAGACCGGGCTGCTGGCATTCAGTTCACTTTGCAAACTCTCCCACCAGTTGATGTCCAGGAAAGAAGGAGAAGAATCAACGTGGCTGTGGAAATGCTCATGAGAGCATTTATCCAGAGCCCTTGAGGCTGACTAGGGTTAATGCAGACAGGCTTTTCAAGAAAGGTGGCTGTCTTTAGGGAGTGAAGAGAGTGTCCCTGAAGACGGGATGTGAATTTGCGGGAGTAAAGGATGGCTCTTCAGGAGTCTCATCATGGGTGCCAAGGTTTCGCTGACCCACATGCTTTCTACAGTGCTGGATGAATTTGGGTGCTGACCGTGAAAGAAATTTAATACTGGTTCTTGAAAACTGAACAAAACCTTCTGCTTGGTCATGAGCACCCTTGTAATTGCTGGGGCTGTGGGGGAGAAGAGACACAAGCATGTTTGGCTGAAGCTGAGTAGTCCCTATAACCAATTATCTCGGGCACTTGTGTAAACCATATAGTCTCTCATTGCCCAGGTTTCCCTTCACAGAATAAAGAGAGAATAAATGCATTAAACATAGCATTATGGTTATCAATTGCCCAGTTTTGCAGAGGGTAGAGGACTCACCGTGCATGGTCAGCATCATCCCTGTAAAGATCCTGAAGCAGGTTGATATGTCTGTGTCAAGACAAAAAAAGAAAACCAAGAGAGTTTAGCACTTGTAAAAATTGCGTAAGGCAGTAAAGCATCCCTAGGGCTTGTCTTTTAGTTCTGCAGGGAGTAGTCTCTGCCTCCTCCCAGCTGCACTGTAGCACTGATGTTCTGTATAGTCCCAGAGATTTACTCTTCTCCATACTTTCCTAGTCTGTAAAATGGAGATAATATTTAGCTACTGCACAGATAAATGTCAGGCTATGCAGAGATGTAAAACACACTGCTGGTACTATGTAATTACATTATTATGGTCCTATAATAACACAGGCAAACCTATTTCATTTAAGTGTTGGCAAGGGTAACATCCCACTGTATGCAAAAGTTCATTCAATTTCTTTCCAGTCTGCTCAAACGGCAAAATAATTCTACCTATTCCCTGTGGCAGTAGCATTTACAGTAGTTAAAAATAGCAAAGCAAAATTCGCTCAAAATAATGAAACCAAAGCATTATATTGTCATGCTACCTACGGTGCTGTTGCTGAATAGCTGACATTGAGGAAGAGAGAAAGGAAAAACAACAAAAAAAATTGTTTGACACTGCCAATAGAATGTAGATATTAAAGACTTTTTTGGGCAAAGTTTCAGTTTTTCATTATTCTGTGTACACCAGTCGCTTCAGACACCTTAGCTCATCTGATCAGAGAAAATGACAATTTTATGTCATTCCCAGATATGTCACCATTTCCATTTGTTGCCAGCACATTGCCTCACAGACCTGAGTCCACCCAAGCTAAAATCATGTGGGTGTCTAAAGGAGGAGAAAGATGATGGAGACAGAGATGCCTGCTCCCTGTCCACCCACTGGTGGGTGGACACCAGTCTGCCCCACCACCATCCTGCCAACTAATCTTTGATTCATCCCAAGTCCCATCTAAGATGGAAAAAACTCTGCAAAGGGGAAAAATCTGAAGGACAGGATTGCTCAAGCTGATTAATAGAGGACACCTTCCGCCTGGTTGCAGTTACCTTCATAAACGCTCATCTGTGCCCCGAGGAGAAAACGATGACTCATACAGAATAAACCAGATTTCTCCAACTCGCAGGAAGACATAAAAGCAAATGCTCTTTATGGTATGAGAATAATTCCTGATGATTTTAGCAACTCCGTTGCTTTAAACAGTTTGCACTGGTCATTAACTGTCCCTGTTGGATGTTGAATCAACAGGTTTTTGGGGGTATTGGTCAATGAAATTGTCTCTTCCTGATTATTTTCCTGGTCATGAAGGTGTTAGTTAACATTATCCAGTTTGGATAGCCTGAAGAAGGCAAAGGTTTATCTGTTGGTGCATAAATAATACCTACAGGCATGACATATAACTCATTTTATTCTCTCCTTCAGAATGCCACCTCTTCATGCAGCAAGGGGAAATAGGTCTCCTTCTTCCTGCTCTGCCCCTTTCAGGTATGCCACACAATATATGCTTAGCGCTTTAGGTCTTACAGGGGATGTTGTTGTTTGAGTTTCTTATTGAACTGCAAATGTGCAAATAACCCTTTGAAATTTCAGAAAAAATATTTTTCTTTTAAATTTTCTCCTCCTTATTCAAGGCTGTGAATTACATCGATTTGAGCCATTAGCTTCTCCAGCTTCTCTTCCTGTTTGTCATATCAATCTGTTGCATCTTGTCATGGACCAAAATCTGAGCCTTTTCATGGGTTCTCTGGACTTTTGATCAATTCTGTGAATTAATGACTGAACTTTATCGGCTTCAGTAGAAGCTCATGTGTAAGGTCTAATCAAAACCCTGCTGGAACCAAGGATCTTTCAGGTAGAAAATTATTTCAGAAAACCAGGGACTTTGGCGTGGTGGCTGTGATATCCATGGGGGCCATCTGTGGAAATCCTTCCCCGGCCACTGAGGGATGGTGAATCCTTTCTCTGGAGTTGTTTGTCACTTAACATCTGATGTTCCTCAAGCCAAAATAAGGTCTGTTGGACTTCACTTCATAGAAGTCAGTCCACTGAGGGCCGCTGTGGTTTCACCCGATGGGGTTGCGGTTGCGCGTCGCTGAAACATACCTGCAAAATTTGAGCATCTTGCATACACATTCATGCCGGGGAAGGGAAGAAAGGGGAAAGAAAAAAAAAAAAAAAAAAAAAAAAAAAAGAGAGTGGAGAAATATGGTAGATTTTAGGAAAAATAGACTGAGTATTTTTCCATCTTGGCCTGGCCCTGTTCAGAATGTGTGATTTTACTGGCTTATGCCAAGGGCTCATTTTTTGGGGGTTATTTTTGTTTATATAAAGGAATATATTTCACTGTCAATATTATAGCAGAGAAGAAAATCTTTTGGAAGAGACATATGTGTTCAGTTGCTGGGCATTATATCCTCTTCTTTTTCTTGCTTTCTATTTCTCAGCAACCTCTGTGCTCTCTCGCTGTGGGAAGTCGCAACAGCTCCTACACCAACAACCATCTTTCTTTTTCTCCTTCCCGAGGAGCTTTCAACTTTTCTCGCTGTCTTCAACAGCTCAGTGCCATCAGAGGTGAAAAAGGCCTTTAACTGCTTTCTCTGGTGGTATGATTGAAGGATGCTCCATTTGAGGAAGCATCGCCAATCATGCCTCTTGGGTAGCTGATTGACATGGGCATTGTCAGCTCCCAGCTGGCCCCGGATGGACAAGCACCTGAATTCACCTGCGATCGAGGAACATGCATCACTGCTTGACAGCCTCAGCCCCATTAGCAGAGGAAGGGTCATTAAAGAAGCAAACTGCTGGCTTGTTCTTGCCATGACCGTGTTTCGCATGGTCCAACTAAAACAAATGTCCGAATTGACATTCCAAGCATAATAAAGAGGTTTCCATATCCGTTGCACTTTCGTTGCACAACACCCTTCAATAGAAGTGTTCAGCTAATGGAAAACCGAAATTGCTCAGAAAAAAAGAAAAGAAAAGAAAAAAATTGTCCATTTTCTCAACATCCTCTTTGCTTTCAGATGAGAAAGGAAAGGGGGATGTAGAGAAGAATGCAAAGAGCAAACATCTTAAAATGCCAACAAGAGCCTTTTGGAAGCTGATTAGAACCATTTGTGTGTGGTCAACAAAAAAAAAATTGGAGTTTGCAGAAAATGGAAAGGAGACAACCTCTGCTCTGTTCTGAGTCACAGAACAGATGCCAGCGTTTCTTCTGACTTTACAACTTTTTCTTGGCCTATCCGGGTGAAAGACTGATTAAAAATGGGGGCTGAGAATGCTTGTTGAAAAACCTCCCAGATTGTAATCCTAGCACAAGGGCAAACGGAGACTTGCAGTAAATCATTCCTGGCTGTCTGGATCACTTATCAAATGCAGCAAGCAAAGACACCCAGTCACGGCCATAGGAAATCGCACGTCCAGTGGCCTGCTCCTTGCGAGGGGCCTTTGCCTTGTATTCAGTGGGAAACAGAGAGTAGAAAATAAACTATATCTGAATTACGGCTGGGGGGGG
>NW_009191924.1:54244-54933 GCF_000690835.1 Fulmarus glacialis
ACAAACAGAAAACGCTAAGATTTTCTGTAAAAAAACCATAGACATGGATGGAAAGAGATTTATCTACTCCAAAACCATTTTTCCTTCAGTGGTGTCTTAGGTAAAATGAAATAAACCAAGAGGATTGAATTTCACTGGGAGAATGACTGTGAGGTCTGCTGTGCAAGCCAGATTTTCCAACCATACATTTAAAAGCGGTTACTCAAGTTTGGGTAAAAAAAAAAAAAAAAAACAACACACTTACCCAATTTCCGAGCAGTCTGTGAATCGTGAGGTTCAGAGATGCAGAGAAACAGAGCGCTTATTTACAGCTCACACGGAGATCTTTCCGAAGGACGATCGTGTCAGGACTTTTTTCGCTGCCCTCTTGACCTCTCGGGGGGTTTGTGTTGTGCTGTGTTTTATTTTTCACCATCAGGGGCTTTAGCGAACATAAAATTCCTTTCCCCATGAATGCTCCCAAGAAAAATGGGCAGCCAACACAAGCTGCCAAAGGTCTGCGAGGTGCAACAACCATGAGCATTTTGAATTACTGGAGTGCCAGTTAATCAAAGGCAGCTCAAACTGGAAATATCATGCTCATGGTAAATTTAGCATCCATTATACCCACTAGTAAAACCAGCAGCAGCTGAAAACACTGGAGAGGGAAACTTAAACTCCAGAAATCAAGGAATCTCATTCAAGAAGAG
>NW_009191924.1:54948-82871 GCF_000690835.1 Fulmarus glacialis
TAAAATCTGGAAAGGGTAAAACTGAGAGCTCAAGGAACATGGATTTACAAGCTGAGAGGCCCATTGAGCACGGGTAAAGGAAGAGACTTTTTCGTGTTGTTGATTTTTACAGGAGATAATTAATTTGTTACAACTTCAACCAAAAGAAAAAAAAAATGAGAGGTTTGGCCTCCAGATAACAAAGTGGCTGGGAATTATCACTAATCCAAGATTCAGACCTTACGAATTATCCATGAGATTTGCTAAGTTTTTCATCAGCAGTTGTTAGTAGTAATTCAGTCACAGTGGCTCACTATTGAACCAAAATGCAATGGTTAAATCACTGGTGGGGGTTTCAATCCATGAGACCTTATTAACCTCCAAAAACTGGCTTCTATTTTGATCTGGCATAACAATTCTCCTCATAGCACCTGTGTCTCTATATGGACCAGTGAAAAAAAATGGCATTCATTTTTCTGGTTGAATGGTTTTTCCTAGCAAACCTGTTTCTATATTTAACCTGACTTTCAGCAGCAGCATCACCATAGATTTTGTTTTTGTACTGAATGTTTGTAACTTTTTGGCATATCATAATCTCTTGGCACACCCTAATGCTTCTAAATAGTGCTAATATAAATCACTCCTTAGCCTTTTTAATCCAAAATGCTTTATGACTTGATCTGAAATAACGCAGTTGCTCAAACTATCCAGTGGTGTTGTAGTGGTACAAAGCAGAGAAAGAAACCCAAAATTTGAGGAGGCGATGGTCGTCTTCACCTCTTTTCCATAGCTTTGCTGCTAACAGATATGAATTCAGCAATGGTGAGAAGCAAACGTGTTCAAAACCAGAACTGCACTATAACAGAGAGCAAGACGGGACATGGTTCAGCTTTTACTGACAGAGAAGGGTGCTACTCTGAGCCCGTAGGTAGTTTTGGTCTAGGAAAGGTTTTCCCAAAATACAGGATAAGTTATATGGGAGGCTGGCTTACCTTCTAAGATCCATCATATGGCCAAACTCCTCTAATATCTTGCACTTGATTCCTGAACTGCTTTAAAAATGATCATAACGTTTGAAATTTGTCTGCTATGAGCAGAAATCTAGCAAGGAGAAGTTATCAATTTAGCAAAACCTATTGCTAATGCCTCCCTAATTCTAACACTCCTTAAAGCTTACCCCAAACACCACAGTGGTGAGGCAGTGGATACGCTCAGCAGGCATCCTTATTTAACTAATTAGCATAACTTTATAGGTTTATCTATCTTTTTTCCTTTTTTTTTCTTTTTTTTTTTTTTTTACTTTTACCATGGCAAAATAACTTGGTCATTCTCCACCACATGAACTTTATTTTTAACCAGAGGCATGGGCAGAGCCTTTTACTTGTGGAAGAGCTCCCTTGTGTCAGACTCACACCTGGAAATACCTTAGGAGGGAGGAAGGGGAGGACTGTCCATCACCAGTGCATGCCCCACCGGTAGGTCCAACCCTGTTAACAACAAAGGGGCTTCCATGACACACCAGTGGGAACCACCACTGATATTAATTTATTTCATCAAACAGCGAGAGCTTGGCACCAATGTGCGTTACTGGAAGAGCAGGTGGGGCAGGTTTGCAAAATAATTGCCCCTTGCACATAGCTGCATTAATGGGGACAGGATAAAAAAAAAGAAAACAAGGTATTAGCTTTCTGAGTTTTCTCCATTATTTCCTAGACTTTAACGAAGTCTTTATAAATTTGCTCCAGTCTCTCTTTGCAGCCTCTGCCCAAAAAAGCTGTGGTGAAGTTGTGCTGCTGCAGGGTTATCTTAGCTAATGCTGAGGGTTTTTTGCCTGAGACTGCCCTTAAGTTAGTGCCAGGTGCCTTCTCCAAGCTTAGCTGATAACTAGCTCTTGGGAAGCAGGCAACAGATCTACTCTCCTCTCCTTTTCTTTCTTTCTGACAAAGGAAATCGCTTCTGTTTTCTGTCTCCAAGGAAGTAACTATTTGTATGATCCTAGTGGGGACACTAAAGCTTCAGAAACTTTATTTTTCAGATTTTATTTTTATGGAGATATTTTGTCTGTCTTTCCAGCTTCAATCAAGCTGCAGCAATACTCTAACAACCAATAACCTCTTCAAAAGGGATTTTTTTTTCCCAAGGTTTTCTTTTCGCTGCTAGGGGAGTGGGGAAAGAATTCAGCTGTATCTCTTTATCTTCACTGGAAGGAAAGAAATTAGACAGAAATATTACAATTCTTATCTTATTCCCTGTGTCTCACACATATGCTGTTGGAGGGAAATTCCAGTTCAGGGAACATGCTAAAAGTTAAAGGAGGATAACTGTGCTCAGGGGATGGAGATGAGACGGTTGTTCTGCTGGTGAGCGTCTGGCTGCAGAGAGGTACAAGCCCACGGCTGCAGCAGGGATAATTTCAAGTTACTGCTCTCCTTACGTGAAAAGGAAAGAAGGAGCTGCCACTTCCACTCTTTCATCTTTTCCAGTTTCAAAAGAAATTTGCTCTCTCTCTTCTTAAGCTACCAAGAGTGCAAAGCAATACCTCTCAGCAAATAAAATTAGTGAAAACATTTATTTCCTTAGAAATACTGCTGATGGGCTCACCTTCTGTAATGAACCCTAGCAACATCCTGTTCTCTTATTTTTAGTCCTCGGCTAAAAAATTTGGCTTCTATTAAATGGACATGTACGAAGCTTGCAGTGATACTGGAAAACAAGTTTTGTCCACTGTCTTAATTCTACATCATAAAAACCCTGCAAACTTGTATATCTAAAATAAGCCCGATATAAAAAAAGGAAAATATCGGCATGCTTTAAGATTGTGGCATTTATCTGCCTGCCAGCTCAGAAACACCCTAATCTATAGCAATACCCTCCCAGACAGCAGAGCGTATCCTATACACCGAGTTTGCTCTCCTGAGGACAGATATCTTTGTTGCTGTCTTCTTTGAAGAGAAAAAAATATTTTGCTAAGAGATATTAAAGTCAAGCTTCCGATGTTTTTTTGCTCACTTGCTGAGAATTCAAGAAACCTTATTACCGCTGAGGGGGGAGTCACAGATACAAACTGCAGAACTATGCAAGAGTTTGAATAATTACAAATTTGGAGGTTTCCAAATGCACCTCCTTTTTAATATTCTGTAGAGTGCTTCCTATTCTTCATATCGAATGTTTGAGATAAATTATTCTGGAGGTGAGAGGAAAGAGGGTGAGGAAGTGGTAGAATTCTTTTTAGAAATTAAGACAACACCTTCATGCCCGAAGAATTTCAATGTTTCTATCTATGGGGGGAAATGCATTTCCCATGAGCTCTCCTTTCTTATTGAGTTCTATGCCGTAACGTTGAGATAGGATGGAAAATTTGGAAATTCTGCAACGAAGAGGGACAGTTCTCACAGGTGAGTTTTGATGCTCAGCAGCTGAGCCTGAAGGGGACTCGTTTGCTTCCAGCCAAGGCGCCCACAGGGGTAAGCGAGGTTTCAGAAGCGCAAAGGACGGGGTCGCCTTCCCCCGACCTTGTCATCTTATTAAAAGGTGGATCTATATTTAGCCCCCTGTTGACTCCTTCGGGTCTCAGTTTTCCATCTCTAGCAGAAACTGGTACCGATGCCAACTTTTGCATTGACAAAGATTTGAGCTGACACTGGCGGCGATATTTTTTCAATAAATTTGACACCAGACACCAGAAATGTTTGCCACAAGGCGAGACTGCCCTCCATCCTGCGAACGCAGATAGACCTCTTCTAAAACTGTGCCAGCTTCCAACTCGCTGCAACTTCTTTTGCAGTAATAATACTTTCCTACGAGGTGAAATCCAGCAAGTGAGATCTGATTGTAGACCACTGTCAGCCTGCAACGGCACTCAGGAGAGCGTGTCAGCATTTCTGTGTTTATAAGCCACCTGATGTAATGGTAATGAGATGCTAACATGAGAGTCCACCTCCGTAATCTGCCAGCTGCTGGCTGCTCTATCCCTTTTTGGTTCAGGAGCTTTAACAAGATGTTTCTGGTCTGTAATCAATGTAAACTTCCCATACAAAATCTGGTGGAACATCCTGATTCTTGAATAAAAACACTCAGTGCTTCGTTTTCTGTATAAGCATCACGTTGCCCTGCTTTAGCTACAGCTCTGGAAATGAGAGCAGTTTCTAATCTTCTTTTGTCATCAAACATTTTTTAAAACAGGATGGAGCTAGCAGGTGAGATATCCAATAGACGCCAGCCAGCACAGCTGGAGTATCTTGGAACCAAAATGCATCTCACAGTCTTATCGACATCGGCAGCATCTCAGACCGAGTCCTGTTGGTACATACCCATAAGCTTTGGTTTAGGTTTCTCTAATGCCAGCAAGCTGTCAGCCCCAGTGGGACTGAGGCATATGAGAAAAGTTATTCACATGCATAAATACTTACAAATGAGACCCTCAGTGTGTTCGCAGATGACGTTTGTTAGTATTGTTGTCACTGTCAATAAATGAACTAATAATTAAGCAGCGTTAAAAATATATATTTGTTCTGCACTATATTTAGGCATGATTTATTACAGCACTTTTGCCTCATTTTATTGGGAGCCACACTAGCTGTTTAATAGAGTGGTACGTTTGATGGCATAGCCCAGCCTGACCTCTTGGTGTTCGCAGGTGTGCAAGGGTAAGATGTGAGCAAGACACCCCTGAAAATAAAGATCACAAATTCAGCAGTGATTCGGAAATGAAGTCAACGGTGTGTCAGGAATACCAGGTTGACCTAAACCACAAGCCTATATTTGCATTTGACTCTTGCAGGCTTTTGTGATGAGGATAGACAGTCAGCAGCCTGTGCCTAAAAGCCTCAGCTGCCCACAGTGGGATACCCTGTGGCTTCTCCTGGGAATCAGGGTCGCTCCCTGTGCCAGTTACAAATCCCATGAAACCTCCAGAAACGATCAAGTCGATGCTGTGCTCCACCTCCCTCTCAGTCTCATACCGTACTTGACAAAGTCATGTCCTTTCAGGCAGGTTTCCAGAAACAGGTTTGCTTTTGTGCCTACTCCAAGGGCTCAGAGGAGTAACTGCCCTCCCAGTTTGGAGGACAGAGGCACAGAAACCCTTTGAGGGCTACCAAGGTCCCAAGAAGCGATGCTCTCCCAGCGTGAGCTATCGTAACGCAAAATTGACTTCTTTCTCCTGGGTCTCAACCAAAGCACCTCGACGTTGCAATATTGTCCCCTCTCTTGACTTGAACCTAGGCCTCCCGGCTGCAAATTCAATAGAAAGTGCCTGCTTTCTATTGAAAGCTGCTTAATTGGCTGCTGTTCTTGCTCCTCCAGCCGAATTTGCATTAAAGAAAGACCTGCGATCTTTGGCATTCCCGATGCAAAACTCCATATTTAGCATATAGAGCTGGCAGTTCTCTTAACGCCCACATCTGTCTCTGCTCGCCACAGCTGATTTATGTTTAATATCTCGAAGGCATGTGGTGCCAGTCCCACGTTGAGCTCTGGATTGTGGTGGTCCGTCTGTATTTGTTGAAATTGGGCCCAAAGAAGCTGGCTTGGAGCAGAGACTGCGAGGAATGTGAGCCAGTGGCCGTCCAGACAGCTCTGTCAGCAAGCTCAGGAAACTGGCTGAAAAATACTGGGAAGAGGCCCAGATTTCAAACAACCTGTGGAGCTCTCATGAGAACACACTGTTTTAAAACAGAAAGTTGAGTGATATTCTTAATTACAGATTTCAAAAAAAAAGGAAGGTTAATGATGTCCCTGCCCTTGCAGAATGCAAGGCATGTTCCCCAAATCGCAGTCATCGAACAAGCAGCCTTCGTCCTCTTGCGTGGAGACCTCATTTTCATGCGTGGCATTCAGCATTTTTTCCTCCCAGGCAGAGATAAAGATCAGGACACTCTCGGGGTCCCACAGCTATGGGTTGACCTGTAACTCCTTACAGCAACGCTGGCCATAGAGAGAAACCTTTGGCTCGGGGCTTGGCATTCGTGGGCTTGTGCAGGCAGTCTGCTGCCATCTCCCATCAGTTACCTTGGAGCCGATGGTGGGTTTTGCTTTTTAAGGCTGCCATCCCATAAAACACAAAGGTATCAGCCCAAGAGCTTCAAGTCCAAAAGGCCATTTTATCTCCTGAACTAAAGAGCTCCATGGTCTTATATCAGGGATGGGATACCTTGAGCACGGATATGATTTAACTAAGTACTTGCTTCAGGGCTCAACACTGGAGTAATGGGGTGAAATGCAAGAGCCTGGGTTGTTTGCTAGATGATCTAATAGTCCCTCTTGGTCTTAAATTTTATGAATTTAGAATGGAATGGAATGGGCGTATTGTGTCGGTCAGCATCTAGCCTGAGAGAATGAATTACAGCTTTTAATCATGAAGAGGCACCTTGTACCCTGTTTGCACAGTTAAAATAGCACTTAGATGCTTTCTCTTGAGAAATCCTCATTGGGTTCTTTCTTTTTTATTTACTGGTCATGTGTTTGGGTCAGCATATCTGGAGCTTGGGAAATTGCACAGATTTAACATTGGGCTGCAATTCATTACATCTGAGCATTTAAGTCTATATACGTTGGGACAATGTTTCATTGCTTTTTCAAGTCAGGAAGTGACTATCCAGCATCCTGACTTGCACAGAGCTTACAAAGAAAGATCAGTTAGACCTGTGTTCCTCAGATTTTATTCATAGTTCACTCGATTTTAAAAGATTTTATCTCAGTTAAAAAGAACTGAGCAGATGAGTTTTAAAACATTGAAAGGGGCTGCTCATAAAATGTAAATTGGGAAAAAACCAAAAGCAAACTTGGTAAGAGCAAACTGTTTTATTTAATTTGAAAATATTTCATATGAATGGAAAGAGATCTTCTCTTTATTATTCCACATGTCAATGCTCTACAAACTTTTTTGAATGTCAGTGACGATATTAGGAAGGGGAGTAAACAGAGAAAAACAGACTAAAATTAAGCTCTTGATAGTGACTCAAGGTTAACAGGATAAAGCCTTCCTTGTAATATTTGTTAGAGGTTAAAATTATGTGGCTCTGTAAAACTGTAACTATCGCTGCGTTTCACAAAGATTATCTGTTAAATACATGCTTCTTTTGGTCAGCAGCTTGGTGGCAATGATTTATGCCAACTGGCCTAGAAACCGTGAAAATTAGTTTATGGCTCAGTCCTGATTCTCTGTTAAAAGTGTCTGTGTGAAAACCAGGGTTGGGAGGGAAGGAGAGGACTTCAGAAGTTTCAAATGGAATGGAAACCCAGTGTAAGGGAGCACTAGACTATTTAATATCTATATTTAGTACCTCCTGATCCCTGATGGCTGTTATATGGACAGGTATTAAATGCTGGCCTTGATGGAGAATTCTGCACAATTTAATAAGCTCTGGACAAAGCCTCAAATTACTGGTCCAGAAATAAGGAACTGCAAAGAACTTCTGGGGTCTGTTTCCTCTTTTTAACTACTTTGCTCCTTACTCTGCTACTTCTGCAGGAAGTTTGTTCCAGAGCCTCTTGCTGCCAATGGAAATGACTTGGTCTGAAGAGACCACCAAATTCAGTGAACTAGACATTTTCGGATCATTTATTTTCCCTCTAAACCCATAAATGCCTTTCTGGCCAGCATGTGCTGTGTATGCCAATATTGTTCTTTATCCAGAGAGTTCTCCCTCCTCACTGGCATGTTTCCCTGGATGCCATCTCAGGGGACAGTTGTGTCCCCGCTCCATCTCTGCTTTGCTAAGCTAAAGAGAGTAAGGTCCCTATTCCACCAAACAGCCTCATACCCTCCCACTGCATCCATTCAGGTTCAGATCAGATAACTGAAGGCACGTGGTATTCCAGGGGAGGACCAGTGTATTTCACCATCCCATTCCTATTTTCCTCTTCTCGATGCATTCATCAGTGTTTCATCTGCCTCTTTCAAAAGCAAGTCACACTAGCAGCTGGTAGTCTTACTGAGAATGAGTATATATGTCAGGTCTGCCTTTTCCTCTATCTTTTCCCACCAATAAGAATTGAATTGAATTGAATAAATTCTGACTTTCAGAAATTCTCACTCTTATTCCCTCAACTTCATATCTTGCAGTCTTAAATCTTTTATATTACTTCAACCTTAAGGATCTTCTACTTTCTATGCTGAGCCTCCTTTGTACTGACTAGGTCTCCAGGCTTCATTTTGCTTCTTTGTCTAATCTTGTCTAAACTTTGGTACTAAGGTTCTTGAGAACATCACTTAAAATTGGTCTCAAGATGAATCTTTGGGAATTGCCTGTAACCTCCCACCATCCAACCATTCCAGACAACATGATTGTGTCCCATTTAGCAGGTTTCTTACTGGGTTACAATTTTGTGCAATTTCCCATCTTCTTCATTTTAACCAAGGACTTCCTCTGAAGCACTACAGGCTTTTTTAGCTCTGCTTAGAAAATGGAAGAAGATCAGCGAAAGACTTTATGTTAGAATTATCTCAGGTAAACTCACATCACACTCTGTTTCTTCCCTTTACCTTGATGTCTGTAATCACTCTTATTCTCTCCTTATTTTCCCTAAAGCTTTTCAGATTACCGAGGACAACTGCAGGCATCTATAGCTGCTCAGGTCATTCCAGTTGGATACATTTATTTCTATCCTGGCCTATGGACTGTGCCAGTTTTTCCACTATTCTGGATTTTTTTTTTCCCCTCTGTACACTGATTTCAGCATATTGAGTCCTCTGAGTTTTCTTCCCACCTCAGATGTGGTAACTTCCATTCCCAGCCACTCATGAGCCGTCCAGCCTTTACCCCATATTCCATACACTCTTCCTTACTGAAAACACATGCAATGCATTCATTTAACTTTGGGAATTATACTCAGTTTCTTTTCATCTCAGCACCATCCTAACTGCATAGCAAGCCCACGTCTTCTTTTCTGGTTCTCTTTTTATTCTTCTGGTTAAAGAACTTCTGTTGTTTATTTTAATATCCTTTGCAAGGTCTAACTCAGCTTGACTTTTGGCAATTCTCACTTTACCCCTATGCTTGCTGACCTCTAAAATGCAGCTTCCTTTGCAGATTCATCTCTTTTTCCATTCTTATCCCTAACAGACCCTATGCAGTGAGCCAGTTAGCTCTGTACCCTTCAAGTTTTTCCTCTCTTATTTGCAATATGAGTCCCACATCAGTTTTCCATTCTGGTGCACAGAAATTTCAAACACCCTGCAGATGCAAGTCAGCAAAAGCTGAGCTGGAGCTGATTGCCCTAATCAGAGCCTTTAATAATCAGAGATCACTCTTTCAAATAAAATCAAACAAGCAAGCAGATCTGATATCTACACACTTTTGGATTTTTATTCCTTCTCCTTCTTTGGTCAGCTCACAGTGGCTGAAATTTTATTCTGATTCTCAACCTCCTCTTCCAGAAGATCATCCCTAAGTGCCAAAAAAAAAGGCTTAAAATGTATTTACTTTTGTGCTTTTCTCATAAAAGTATCTGCTGGTAATCACATCTCAGGGTAACCAGGTCTTGCCATTACTAGTAGTGTTTGTCCTCCCATCTGTATCTGGCAGTTATGGTCCCACATGTTGAAACAATTCCTTGTGTTATTACATTTTCTAATACCATTTCAGATCTTTATTCAAACCCTGAAATGTGAATGATTTTCTGAAAATTAAAAGATATGGCACTACTTTGAGCCTGATACTGTCATGATGGCGGATAACATGGTATACCTTAAACAACAGACGAAGGTACTACAAGGGCATGAACTTGTGTTATAAAATCAATAAAATAAAGCTGTCTCTGACTCAGGAGCTCACCAACAAAATCTAACAATACCAGCATTGAACCTGGGAAGATCCTTCATATGATATGGCTGTATACATCCACAGTAACTTGAATCCCTATGTTTAGAGAATAAACAAAATTACTCTCTACATCTCTTGTGCACACATATATAGCAAGAGCGAGATGTATAATTATTATTCAGAGGTGCTATAGCACTTGAATGAAAGGCCATCCCACGGCTTGAAAGCAGGAACAACTTCCTTGCTTGAAAGAAACTTCTATGATATTGCCTAAGGGTTTGATTGGTATAAGGGAGTAAAGAAATGAAAGTTACTCGTTACTTGTGTTGCCTGGAAATATTCTTCTAAACGATTACTTAACCAAAAATTAAAGGCTTTAATTCAATGAGTTTTTCCAAAAGGTGTCTGCTTTGGTTGTCTTCATTTTTAATTAGAAGCTTGCAAGATTTATGCAATATTTCCAATGAAAACTGAAAGATGGGGGCTTTCTTAGTAATTTTTAAATTTTTGCATTTATAGTAGCATTTTGCTTTCATGGCAAAAGTTTGTAAATGCATAAGTAATTTTTAGGAAAACAAATTTTTTTTTTTTTACAAACATGTCTTTGGGTTAATAATATGCCCTTGTCCAGATTCTGTATTGAAACGAGCTCCGTTTTTCTTTCGCAGCTCACAGAGTGTTGTACAGAACTTAGAGGAACGTGCAGCTCCTGTCCTACAGAAACGCCAAACTGCAAATGAAACCGAACAGCTGAAACTCCCATTGAGATCCATGAGGGCTGAGGTTGCACAATCATGACTTAATCCTATGTTACTATTTGTTTTATGCTTGCAAAATCTGCACAAATATCCAGAGATCGTATTTATTCAGCATCTCTGCCACAGAATGTCATGGGGGCCAAAAGAATGCATTCAGGAAGGGATTAGACAAATTAATGGTGGATAAGTTTACTGGTGGCTACTAAACATGGGAGCCTGGATGCAATGTCTGGTTTACTTAGTTCCTAAACTGCTGGGAGCTGGAAGGACAAACCAGGGAAAGGATCATTCTGTTCTTGTCCTTGTTTTTAACCTCTTTTCCCTAACCAGTAACTGTCTGCTATTAATAGAGCATTATTATTATTATTATTACAAATGATCCATGTTTAATTTAAAACTAGAAGTAACTTCATCCTGCTGCATCTTCGCAAGTATTTGTATTTTCTCATGCCTCTTGAAACTCTGAAGTCTTCAGATCAAGACTGGATTCTTCAATCAAACATAATTTTATCAGAAAAAAAAAGATATTCACAATAGCACACTAGATAGATAGCCTCAGAATCCCATGTGACTTCTAATATCTGTTACTGTATCTTCATTAGAAATAAATCACAGTCATCATTACTCAACCATGGAATTGTTTAGATGGAGGCCCTTCCCGATTTTGATGTCATCCAAACATTCTTGAAAGTTACCAATCATGATCCCACAGCTCTTACTTATGTCATTCCTTCACTAATTTTACTGTCACTAATAGCTGTTCTGGGATGAATTCCTCATTGTCCAACTGGGACAATCATGTTACCATCACACTTCACTTTCAACCTCAGTTGGTTTGATCTAAACATTAGTATGTGGTGGAATTGGTTATGATTGTGGAAAGTCTCATCTTTCTTTGTTAAAGATTATTAAAAAGCGCTCCTTAAATTGGCTTTGAGAAAGAGTTGAAGTTGGTGGCACCTACAGCATTGGTGTCTTGCTTTTCTGTGTAAATCATGAGCATTCAAGAGGTATCAAATTCACCAAGATACAACTAAAATGTTTTTTTGGGGGAAATGCCTTTTTTTTATCGGGGGAAGGGAATCCTTTAAACGAAATTTCTGCAGACATTTGGAGTGAAATGTTTCTGAAGCATAGGAAATTTTTTTTTTGTTTATTTGTGTTTTAAAACTACTGTCCATGGGTTGTTTTTTTTTTTTTCTCCTAACTAGTTTGAAAGTGTGTTAATCCCTGGACTACATTCTACTCTATAGCAACTCTGCCAAGTAAACAGTAGAGACATGATCCAAACCCACTGGAACAGAGCAACATTGATGCAAAAACAATGGTAGATACCAACTCACTTGGTAGTTTGACTATTCAAACCAGATTAGAAAAGAAAACAAAAAAGAAAATGTCATTTTCAGCCAGCCCACATGATCCTATATCTCACCGGTTTCGTTCTTCCTCCCCAAATATATAAATGTTTGCAGCACTTTACTCAGATTATTAAAAATGCTTTCAGAATGTATAATGAGTAAGTTGGTTTCTGGTTTACCAGATAAAAACAGAGCAGAAAGAAACCCTTTCTTTTTTAACTGACTAACATCCAGCCAGACAAAACCGGATTGGTGGCCACAAAATACCATTATAATCAAATTTGATATAAACAAAGATTTTTTATTTGCTATATACCACTGGTAATTTTATGCCTACCACCAGATAAAAATTAACAACAAATATATAATATGTCTTGAAATGTGTTTTTGTACTGGCCCGTGGAATATCTGTGAGCAGTTTGCAATGTCCTTGAATTTACTTGTTCTCCTGCTTGCTTTGATGACAGTCTATATGGATATTTTATTTCATCGGACCCTAAGTTCGTTCAGAAATGTTGGAATTAGAACATTGTTGCTCAGTTTTGACAGACCACATAGTATTTTTCACTGAAAGAGTATAGCAAGGATATTTGAACCTGCAAATTTAAGGTCTGCTTTCCATAATACCTTGCAAATTGCTTTCCACAAATATTTTCCCACCATACTTCAATTCTTATAGTCCCTTATAAAGCAAAGTACTTGAGGATTTGTTTAGATGCTGAAATGTGTTGATGAACAGGAGATGGACTTAAGAACATGCTTAAAGCTAAGCACATAAGTAAATACTTTGCTGAATAAGCCCAAATGATTGCAAAGTGTGATTTCCCGCCCCCCCCCAAATTCAGATGAATACTCACGGAAATATTTTGCATTAATTTCCCATATGGCATTTGGACAAGCAAGCAGGGAGGCAGCGCAGGCTACTGTAGCCACAAGTAAATACTGCAAAGAAGGTTTCATGCTCTGGACCCATCCTTCACACGGGCAGACCTTCTGGGGAATGGGGAGTCCAGCAGGTCTTGGCACCAGGGAGGAGCAGCAGCCCCAAGGGAGCTGCCTAATGACTAATCACCTGGCAGTTACCAGCTGAGGGACGTTAGCTTGATCCAAAGAAGATACATGCAAAGATTTCCATTTATATTAAAATGCACATATTTAAAAAGACCCGTTTAAAATAATGGTCATATGCATGAGCATAAATTTGCATTACTTAGATGACTTGCTTCTCTGGGAGCTAATTGCATAGCTAATTCTCATATTTCCTGATGCCGCTATGATATAGTTTTCTGGACCATTGCACAGCAGACATAAAATCGTGCCCTTGCGAAACAAACCCATTGGTCAACAAACTCGGTTCAGGCTGTAACTTGATGGCCACGGGCTCACTAATGTCATCCTTATTCAGGTGAGCTTTCTGCTGGCTCCGGAAAGTGTTTTGCCTTAGTAAAAGAATAATTAAGAGCTTCAGGATCAGGCCTGGGGCTGCTCCCAGACAATGTCTTTTCAAATGACTTCGTCTGCTGTACTTCCCCTGCACCATCAGCGTGTTGTGCAGCCCCTCCCTGGAAGGAGAGCAGGAGGAAGGATTTCTTTCCAGAAAATGAAGGATTTCTCTAATCTTTCTGGGGTCCGTCTTGCCCAAAGCACGGCGGCTCAGCGGCTCTTGGGCTCTTGCTCCTACGACCGGGCAATGGGCATTCACTGCTTTCCTTTATTAAACTGGAGACCTTGGTGGGCTGCTGGAAAAAAAAAAGATTGGGAAAGGGGTACCGGGGAGGGGAGGGCGAGCACGTGAGAGAACCACATGTTAACGTTGCCTGTGTATGAACAGCAAGCTTTCTGGCTTGACATTTATTGAAAAAATAGATCTTACACTGTATCCACCCAACACCTGTTGAGAAACACTGACCCCATTACAGAGGTTGGATTTACACTGGCTCTGTGTAACACCCTATAAAGGAGGCCACTGGTGCAAAAGATTAAAGAATGCTGTTAAGTAAGTTGTTTTATTTCTTTTGAGACTGAAAGAAAGCTGCAAAGTGAGAGAAAGCTTTCCTCGGTTATTTACTCTTCATTACTGGGGATCTTGAAGGGCCTTGTATAAACTGCTCTAGTCGGGTCATGACAACACTTTATAAGGTGCAAATGTTGAGGTGGAGCCAGTGCTATACTGCCGGGGAAGCAAATGGAAAGGTCCCTCCCGACTAAATGGAAAGTTAGTGCTAATAAAAGCTCATGACTTTGGCACGGCTTCCCAGGCACGAGGGGCCCATGAACACGGGTTTGTGCCAGGACTGCCGAGCCCCGAGCAAGTGCCCCAGCCCCGCACACAGCCGACGGCAGGACGCGCTGCCCTTGGTGAAGTTTCTCCTCATGAACTTCGTAAAGTCCTTGTTGGAGCTAAAAAATTTGATGTTTAAGGGCTGGGGGAAAAAATCCCTTCTTTTTACTAGCTGCTGTATAATGAATAGCCCATTTCAAGGAATGTGTGAGTTCCTATTAGGGCTGAGTGAATGCTGCAAAACATTTTCAGTCAATGTGTGTCCCAGTTTTCAAACAAATGGCTTTCTGTGTATTCGCTCCCCGCTGCTCTCTGCCTTCCCCGGCCATTTATGGGATCTGGTTCTACCTGGGCAAAGGCTGACAGAGACGGCTCGCCTGCATTCACCAGCGGTGGGAGAAGGCTGTGCCTGCCTCTCACCCCCTTTTCGGTTTTGCTCGTGATGGGAACCTCCATTACTTTGGGGCCAAGCAAGGCTTGCAAGGGGTCATGGACACTGAGTAGTTACATCCAAGTAGGACAACAAAGGATTGACCTTGACCCAGCCATAGACTTTTGGGGCTTGAATATATTGCCTTGAGACATTCTGAAATATCTGAGGCACCTACAAGGGGCTACCAGATTTGATACAGGACCCATATCCTTTGGGAGTAACTGTTGGGGCCAGAGAGATCCCTGAGGAGACCCCAAATAATATTAAACAGCTACATGTGGGTTGATAACTTGAACCCTTTAATCACCTTCTCTCCGAAGGCTGGCTGGAAGTGTGGAAACTCAGAAAATCCCCAGCTGAAGAAGATAAACAGAGAAGAGATGTGTCCACTGCTTGAAAGAGGAAAATACAAATGAGGCACAGAAGCGGGAGGTGTTTGCTTTCATCAGCAAAGATGAAGACTCTCCTCGGAGGGGTGAGGACCGCGGTAGGAGACTGTTTCGCTCAGTCATCATTCAGCAGAAACCTGCAGCTCTTCTACACTGCCTCAGAATGAGCCCTTTGCTTTGGAGAAGATACAATACAAAGCCTGAGTTCCTTCTTCTGTTTTCCCATGTGTCTGAAAAAAATTGAACCGCAGCTACGACAAGCTCTGGAGAAGTGGGCAAAGCAGCTCAGAAGCCTCCAGAGGTTCTCTGCTGGCTTTGGGATGTCTCGCGCTTGAGCTGTGACACGTTGCATCAAAAGGGACACTTTGGACAATTAGTTCCTGTCCCTCCCCCAGATGCTCCCGACACCAAGCGCTCTCTCTGGCTATGGGCAGGGATGGATGGACTCTGGGCAGCAGATGTCGGGGTGTGAGAAAGTCTCCTTTTACTCAGCGGGCCTTTGAAGCAAGCTTCTTTCTCACCCCACCCTTTCCACAGCGCTCTTTGGACACAAACACGATTTTTGTGTAGGAATAATTCCTTCGTAGCCAGGAAATATACTCTCAACGAGACCTTCTTTTAAAAAAATTTTTTTATTTTTTTTTTTTAGTCCCTCTGGGCTGGGAATAGTCCCTTATTTCCCACGTAGAGCTGTAAGGCTGGCATGTGCTCTGCATTTGCAATAGTCAGAGCAGCTGTGTGGAGCTTGCAGAGTTGGGCTCCTTGTGTGTCAGGAGAACTAAGCCCTGCAGGTTCAATTAATAGACTCTGGAAATGAACCAAGGCCTGACGATCCCCAGGCTTGTTTTAAGTGAAGGAAGGTGGCCGTTGGAGAAGAATTAGACCTGCCAGGGTCTTAATGCAGCTGGGACACACAGCAAGAGCCTGAAAAGCCAAGAGTCTGGAACCTGTGCTCCGATGGCTGCCGAGCCAAGAAGTCCCATTGCTGAGACAATAAACAAACAGGAACGGTCTGTGCAGATGAATGCCTCGTCTTTCAGTTTGCATGGACTGTAAAATCCATATGCTTCCCAAGTCACAAGCCCCAGCATTTAGCGCTGAGGTCTTTAATGAGAAGGATGAACAGAAAGCAGTTTCACAAAGTGGGAAAAGGGTGGGACTTATATTTAAAAAAAAAAACCCAACAGTGTTTTTCAAACACTTAAGGGCCCATTAAGTTAAAAAATCTTTCCATTACTAATTTCAGTTAATTACCATCTTAAACAAATAAAGACCTTGGTTACTGGGATCAAAGGCTGGTGCTTCAAACTAAGGCAAATTCTCTTGAAGTCACAGATTTGGAAAAGCGCCTAAACACACAGTGCGGAGCTGGTGGTGCAGAAGGCCAGGCAAGGTGAGCATCACAAGGGCTGCCGGGGAAGACAGACCCATTCCCACCCGCCCCTTCACCTTCACCGGGGACGTGGGCACGCTCCCCTGTTATTTCCACCACCTAGATCCAGAAGAAATCATGGAGGTATTTGATGGCTGTTGGTCGGCTGGGTGTTTCTGTTCCCATCCTTCTCATTAAGCCTCTGCATTTTGGCTTCGATAAAGCCCGAGGTACTTGGTTGCTGATGATTGATGACTAATTTGGGGTGAAAAGTCCTGCATAAGGAGTTTTCCACCCAAGAACCTAAATTCTCCACTCTGGCACTACTTCTCTTAGAAGAAGCCCATTCAAAAACCAGATTTCAGGATGAATCAACTGAGCAAGAGGAAACTGGCATGCCGGCTGAATATTTAAGTGTTGTATCTGTGCAAGCAGTAAAAGACTAGGAGGGGGGAGGCAAGGAGGGAGGAACAGAAATACTCTGGGATGACTGGGAAATGCACAAGTTTTTATTTATCAACTCTGTTTACTTTAAAATACATCCAACTGGAATGCTAGGTGCAGACATAAAAATTAAAATAGAAAACATCCTGGGCCAGCCTCTTAGAGGATGCAAATTGGCATGGGAGCTCCCATGGCTTCCAGCAAAGCCTGCCACATTCACACCAGCTGCACTCAGTTGCTCTCAGTTAAGTCAAATAAAGTCAACTCCACCCCTGCAGTTGATTTTGCAAGGAGAGAGAAGGAGGGAGAAAGAGATGAGGTCTCCGAGGTACCTGTGAGCTAAACCATTCAGGGCACGGTGGGTCTGAACGAGACCAGAAATGAAGGGGAAGCCAACGTGGGTCAAGGAGCGCAGGTGTGCTCCAGATACGAGAAGTGCTACAGCTCGCTGCCGTTCCTGGGTGGTCCAAAGGTGTAGTCCCACTGAGGGCTCGTTGCAGTAAACCAAGCCCTTGCCTCCTGGACTTGCCATGGACTCGAGGGAAGCAAGTTCAAGTGGGGTCACCAGAAAGAATACGATCATTGAGTGGTTACAATGCATACAAATTACCAACAGACCGTGAAGTTCAGCCTCGGTCTGTTAAAAATGCTGGAAATGCAGAAAAAACCAGTACAGTTAAACTTCATCTGCCCAAAAGGTGATGTTGAGGCCTTTCTTAAAGTCTGCGTGATACTTGTTGCACATTATTTATGTGGTATTGATAGGAATAACCCCATGTTTCCTTACTGCATGGATTAATCCCTTGCTGAAGCGTCAGAACGGCTGGACCAGGCTGTGATGGAGCTCTGTGGGGCACCAAAACCGCCTACAAATCCGTGGCAGCCCTAGCAGATTTGAGTGACTACAAATAGCCAGATCTGCAACTGGAAATACATTTTCCACCTCCTCCGGAAGGAGTCTCAGGGGAGATTGGAGGTGCAGAAAGACCATTTTCTGCAGGGGCCTGGAGCCTGGTTTTAGGTAGGGAAAGCAAAGCAGAACCATTTAAAACGGAACAAAAGATGTAAGAAACAGAATATTTACTTTACAGAAAAAGCTCAAATGAAATTACGGTCAACGCACATTTGATCAGTTTTGCCTGCTTAATGCACCTTTATTAGCTGAAGATAAGAGCCAGCCGACTGCGCTTGCAATAATACCGTCACAGAAAAATGCCCCAGTGAACTCTCTCTGAGATAACATCTTCAATAATCTTTCCGGTCTTAAATAAACAGCCAGAAAGGAAAACAAGAACAGATCCAAATATTCATTTATCCCTAGAAGTTGTGTTTTTGGGAGTGGAATGGTTCTGGATGGAGGATCCTACATATGGCTTGGTTAATGGGTCGTGATATGAGTGAAAACCTTCCTAAAGAGGAATTTAAAAATGAGGGCTCAAAGAAGAGTCTTTCTCGTCGTAATTTATGGGCTGAATGCTTGCTTAAGGAATGCAAATAATCCCTAGCAGACATGGCTGCCACTGACATCTATGGGAGCAGGCACCGCAACCAGGGGAGCCGGCTTCGGGCTGCTGAGAGAGATTAGAGAAATGTGGCGGCATGTGGTAGTGCCTTTAAGGAAACTATTAGCTGAGGAAGCGAGTCACATTTCTCTAATTTTATTAGTATTGGCCAAATCTGGGAGTTCTCACCTAGACTTTAATTGGCCAAAATTTCTCTTGAAGTCAGCTGGAATTTGCCTGAGTTAGGGGCTCCGTAACAGCTGAAAAAGGTCTTCAGGAGTAAAACCCACTGCCCTTTCTTGTACCAGATGCTCTGATTGTTAAGTCCCCACAAGGCAGTTTCTAGGCAAAGAATATGGGCTTGAAGTTGTACAACCACCGTGGCTGACAGTGAACAGTATTTTCCCTCGCATCTGAACAGTATTAGAGAGAGAAAAGAAGAGAGAACCGTAGCCGAAAATGTGAAGCACAAGCAATAATTTAAATGGAGACATCTCTGGGTCTGCCAACACCGTTAAGAGCACATATTTTGCTGTTTCATCTCCATTTCTACAATTTCCCATAAAACAATACGTTAACTTATTCTGGTGCTCAGGGGTGAAGGTAGCAAAACAACCTCCATGAAAATTAACCACTTGAGGAGCAAGGACAGTAATGCTTGCTTTGGGTTTTTTTAGTGGGCTTTCAGATTTTCAATCTCCGTGATGAAAAAGTTACTTCTCCAAACAACGTCTTCAAAGAAGAAGGGTCAGAGAGTATAGGGGAACTAAGCTATGCCCATGATCCTTTGGGGACCAAAGGTAGCTTATCTGCAGATGGAGTATAGACTGCTGCTTCTTAGGCACATTTGTAGAAGAGGACAGCACGTGAGGTCCATGATATACTCGGTCCCTTCAAGGATTCCCTCTGAGCTGGATCTGAGTCAAGATTATATACGTTCATGATGGAGCCAAACTCTCAGCCATTTCTCTAAGCAAGATGCTGAAGTGAAGACTGTTATATGTTTGTAAATGAAGGCTCTAAAATCAAAGCATGAAGATAAATAGCAATTCAAAAGTGAAGAAAACTAATCATGAAATCTCTACCAAAGAGAAATCTTGAGAAAACCCAGAGAAGAGATTGAATGAAAATTATCAAGCTTTTCTTCTTTATTCTCTGGAAGCGGTTGTAATTTGGTGTCCCCCTGGAAGCCACTCACATCTGAGATCTGGGGGCCATGGAAAATGATCAACAATGAATCCAAATGAATGAAATTTGGAAGGAAAATACTATGGATGCATTTGGGACTTGCGATGGAGTTTTTTAAAGACGTTTAAAATAATGATGGGCACAGTTTCAACTCCATTGAGCTATGCTACTTATACCACTTCTATGCTTGACCTAAACAGCTGTTTGATAGCTTATATTTCAGCATGTTTTATCCACTCTCTTTTTTTTTCATTTCCCCATAGATTTTTGTTATAAAAACATCCGTGCGTGTGTTTTGATTTAAACAGCTAAAATGCTGGTTAACGTTGGTTATTTTAAATGGTTGAGGCTTGTTTAAATACATGGAACTTTCCTTTTCTATGGAAAATTGCAGGAAATTAAGAAAATGTTCTTACCTCGGACTCTCTAAGCTAATATATATTAAGATTTGGGTGGTGGACATATATGAGTGTGTAGGCACGTACATATATACGTGCATGTATGTATGCATGCATATATGTGTGTGAATGGAGAAGAAGAACCTTGGAAGTATTGGGAATTTCCTAGCAGTAGAAGTGATAGGCCATTTTTCTTAAGACTTTTATTGGGATCTTTTTTCGGGCAAAGGTGTGAAAATTGGCAGCTCGTTGCATTTTCTGACAGACTGCTGAAGATTGGCTAATTAGAAATCAAGCCTGATTCCAAGTCAAACAAGCTGAGGCCACTAAGTCTTCATAGGATGTTTGTCTGAAACATTTCAGTGAGCGCTAATATTTTCAGAAAGAACAATATTGTTAACCCATGTTCACAAGTGCAATACAGCACTTGTTATAAAGCAAAACTGGTATAAAATTTGCTTTATGTGAGTGATCAGTCTTCACGCTCCTTCCAGCCAGGAAAAAGAGCCCAAACCATAAGATTTGTTTGTTATTTATGTAAGTGATAACACCGATTTAAGTGCAGAAGCTGGCTTTTTAGCAAGGGTTTGATGGTTTATTCAGTTTCCCGACTGGGGTGATTGAAGTCAAAGGATTTCCCAAAGGTCACAAAATTCAGTGATGCACCAGCCCCGTAGAAGCCCCCCATCCTCCGCCCCTTGTCATTCAGCCGGCTCCCTGCGCTCTAACAAGCACCACGCCGGTGAAGCTGAGGACAGGATTTTGGCCCCATTTCCTCAACCTTATTAATTTCAAAGCGCTCTTCTACTAAATACACACCGCAGGCTTCACGAATCCATATTCTGGCCCGAGAGACCTGGTAGACAGTGAAATAATTTTCCCCAAAGACGTGATGGAAGCTTCATAACTCAAATCCTGCAGAATTGGGTCTGACAAAGCATGGGCGAACGCGCTAGTGTGAACAGAGTTACTTTGGCAGAAGGAGTCGGAGCGGAGGACTTAACATGCAACGTGCTCTCGTGCACCATTACTCACCCTGTGGTCTGCAAACCACTGGTGGTCCATGAAGCATCAGAACATGATGGCCCAAGAGATGATAGAAATTTCTTTGTTGTGTTTTTTTTTTTTAATAAAAAGGCACATTCTGAAACAAAAATAAATGAAAGGGGAGGAAATGTAAGCCCAAAGCACTTAAAACTTAGCCTCATTTTTATTTGGTTATAAAGGAAAGCCCTCACAGCAGCACCACACAAGATGGCCCTTGGATTTTACATCCTGCAAAAGTGAGGTTGTCCATGGATTTAAGGATGCTGGAAAGCATTGAGGCAGCAGATGAAGACTGGAATGAGAGAAACTGCCTGCTCTCGTTCTGCACTGGGGCACTGGGAGCGACAGCAAGCTTTCCAAATGATCGGGTCATATAATTTCTCTTTTCTGTGTCATATCAAGGTGTTGATTATAATACTGTGTCTGCTTTGGGAGTCAAGAATTCTGCTTTCTTCCTACCGCATCTGCTTTTACTTGGCTTGTCACTCTACACGACTGCTTGTGCCTCTATTTGCTTGTAGTAAAATTAGGATTGTTTTAGTGAGGGTCGCATCCTTCTACTGTTCTGTGGACTGTCTAAACCCTGCAAACCATCTGCAAATGCTTAAGATGCTGTTGGAAGGTCTCTTCCAATCGTGCTGCTTGCATCTCTGGTCCATCACAGCCCTTTAATATTATGAACGATGCTGGCTGAAAGTTTTGTGATGAAACTCTGGATTTCGTGGGCAAGGAATGGGTATTACGAACAGTGAGATTATTGTGAAAAACAGCTTTCACAATTTGCATTTTTCCACAAACAGACAAAATAATAATTACATTAATTGTGATGCTACCTGGATTCACAATCGCAGCACAGAGGGGATCATCCTATAGTATTTTAAGGATGAGACAAGGCTTTGGGAGAAAGCAAAGAGGGCAATTCTTTGTCTCTGCATCAGCTATTTTTATTCATTCCATGTTGAGACTGAACCCACACAGAAGGAAACATCCATTTTTTCCACTGTGAACAGTTAGCCAGAATAATGCCGAAAGAAGGGGAGCATCCCCCATCCTCTCACATCAGAACTGTTGGATTCCTTAGGCTTTGTACATCAGCATGATGTTAAAACGATATTAAAGTGTCTGTGATTTCATGGCCACCATGGAGCCATGCTGAGGTGGCCTCAGAGGCGATCTGCATTCCCGAGATGTGTGGTCTGTACCATGTGGGCTTAAGAATGCTCTTTGTGGTGCCAAAGTTATCCTTAAGCCCGTTTTATTTATTCTGACCATTTAAACCGCTATCTCTTTTTGAACATGGCCATTTTTCATAGATTGTGGAGATCATTATTTGTACAGTTAACTGCTCTCTCTTTCGTTTTTAACTGTTTTTCTTATATACATATGAAGTACTTTGGATCCAGCAGAGTTCATAGAGTACAAAGACTTGTGCTGGAAAAAAATATTTGCATTTCGCTAGTATTCAAGAGAAAGGTCAATAAAATAAAGCAAGATGAGAAATCATGGGGTGAAATGCTGGCCCCACCATAGTCAATGGGAGTTTTGCCATTGACTTTAACGGGGGCCAGAATTTCACCCGCGTTGCCTCAGATATGGTGAATGACTCCTTTTTGTCCACATATTTCAAGCCTTAGGAGGCAAATGAACAGAAATAAATCAATATCCCATCAGAAATGCAGATTTCACCTTGTCCTCTATGTTTTCTGAATCCATAAAACATAAATTCTGGGCAAACTTTGATCTCTGTGTTTGACTTAGATTTTTGTTATTCCTTCAGATTTCAGGAAGGCTGACTATTACAGAGGTTGCCCGGATGGGCTCTATAGGTGGAACAACCTGAACGACAGAAATGTACAGCATTCTTATAAGATGAAAACATCCCCTGTATAGATCCAGGACCGGACAGGCTGTCTGCTCCACACAGTAACAAAGACTGAAACCATATTGGCGTGGTGCCTGATACAACACGAAATGCTTCCCTGTGGCTTTCTTCTCCCAGGGAGAAAGAGCAAAGAAATCAGCGGGGAGACCAGTGGAAGTCATGGTTTGACAACATCAAAGAGCAGCTTGGACCCTATCCTTATAGAGAGAAAAAGGTTGCCAGGATCCCATGAGTTGGCTGACTAATACGTGAAGTGCTGCCAACGCTCCGATTCAGGACGACTTGGGGTGACCCAGTGAGTGATGGTCATTGCCGGTGGAAGAAGTTAACAGAAAAAAGCAGGGAGATAAAGAAAAATAACCAAGCAAATACAGGAATTGGGAACGCATAGGAGCACAGGGGGAGCCGCCTCTTGAATCAGAAACGTCTGTGTTAGTAGTAAGGTCAACAGTGACTTCTGAGAAGGCATTTGCAGCCTTCATTGCCGCTTCCGTCCTCTGACAGAGACACATTGGTGTGTGGTGCTATTTGTCTTGTCCACACTGGTCAGGATAACGCACAACGTTGGGGGGGAAGCAAGAAAATACATCATTTAGAAACCAGGACGGCCAGATGTACATTTGCACTGGGATTTCACATATTGCACGTGGGTCAGCCCCTGCTAGTTATTATAAACGACCTTGTGCTCCTTTATGACGACCAAGTCCCCACTGAGGGTTGAGTGACTTGATTTGCTCGTTTGTGTGAGAGAAAGCAACTGCAGCGTGTGGTGGTCCAGGGCACGCTGCTACGGACAAGGGACAGGCAGCTGCCTTGGGGCAAGCAAAGGCTTAGCGACTGTTCATTGGGTGAAGGACGGCTCAGGGTGTATAGAAAAAGTTTCCTACTTCTCCGAAGGTTGAAAAATCCATAAAATGGAAGAAAAGCATTGTAATCTTGAAGTTCATTTTCTGAAATGAGATATTCAGAGGAATGTGATGAGCAGGGTGGCTCCCAGTTTGCTGTAAATCATTTCTCCTTCCGCTATATGCCAATACGCTCTGTCCCTGCAGCTCCTGAATTTCAGCTCACGCTGAATGGCATCACAAGACCTTGTTTTCCCCAAGAGGGATCCCAAGGCAGTATTAAAGTCAACATCTAAGAAAGAGGAATGATTTTGGCCACAGTTACACCTGTGGCAGCTGGGTCTTGTCTTTAGCTGGACCATTGGGTGACCAGAGCAATGGGGAAGGAGAGCTGCTCCCAGCCTCCTTATATTTTTGGCAAATCACTTCCCTGTATTTCCCTGCCTCCGATTTTTGCCTTAGCTGTTTAAATTGTCAGCTCTTCGGAGAGGTTTTGTACAGCACCTATTGCAACAGGACCCCAATCTCTTCTAAGGCCTCTGAACACCGCAGTAATATAAATAATACGAAAGCATTTATCAAAGCATACAAAGGAAACTCTCTGTGCTTTGATTTAAAGCATGTAAAAGGAGTCTTGGAAAACATTCCTCCAAAGGAGCAGAGGATTAATTAGCACTTGCCCAGCCCATTGTGACCACAGACGGTGCTAGGAGCCCTCAGAACCCACCGACGTGCCACCAAGATTGGCCTTCATCAAGATGGGGTACAGACTGGCACTGGATCTTGCAGGGCATCGCAGACATAATGGCATCTCCTTGCTTTAACTGGGTTTGCTTTTCTGCACAAAGAACTCAAAAGCAACTAAAGGGGCACAAAATTATGCCATATTTAAAGAGACGCGGAAGGAATAGTTTAGCATCCTTGAGGCTTAGAGTGCTTATCACTAAACTTCGATACCCTGCTGCATATTTGATTAACGACCGCCTTCAAAAATTGAAATCAATGAATCTCCTCCTGGATTGAGGTGCTGCCCACGCAGCGTCCAGCTCTGCCCCCCAACTTCTCCACCGCAGGTCCGGAGGCAGCCGCGCTGCCACACCGAGCAGCATCCGCGGGGAAACGGGGAGCCCTCGGGGTGCTGAGAGCCGAGGTCCGAGTTCATCAGTCTTCCTCGCTGAAAGACTCAAAGTTGGAGTTTATCGTCTCAGCTGGTTCAAATTGCAGAGCACAAGAAGGGAGAATGGTTTTCCAGCTTTTACGCCAGGATAATTTGTTTGCTTTATTTTTTTTTTTTCATTGTAAAAATGGTTTAAATCCATCAAGTCACTCTTCAGAGTTATAGAGCTGCAATAAATTCTAATCTGTTTGGACTCAGTTTCCGATTAATTTTTTTGCCAAGCACCCTAATAAAAAAGGATTAATTTAAAGCTATACGGAGAAAATATATATAGAATTTTACAGCAGCCATTTCTTTAGCTGGACTACCCTTTTTTGTGTGCATGTTTGAATCATTATAATAGCAATAAAAAGAACTGGTAATTACATTGCCTGTTAAAAGTCATTAGACAGGAATGGAAATTTATAAAATCCCACAATTAATGGTAGATGAGTACATACACACACACATACACATATGTACTTGAAAAAATATTAATATAGAGGATAATTATGGGACATGGACAGGAAAGGAAACTGCTCTGAGGTTTAAATGACTTATCTTCTAGGTTTGTGGGATTCTAGCAGTCCTGAAGAGCCTCACACATTCCCTAAAAATGAAACGTGCCACCACCAAGCACATCCCTGCGGCAGATTCCTGGGCAAAGAGCGATGTGGGGTGCATGGGGATGAAAGAAGGGCGTCCTATTCACGTGCGAGGAGCATCCTACCCTGCAAAGCTTGCTGGATGGGAACGGCCACGGCCACAGTGGATCCCGAGAGCTGGATAGATGGGTTAAAAGGAGGAGGGACTGTGCCGTTTCTGTAGCCAGCCAGAAAAGCAACCTGTCCTAATTTCTCAAATGAACTCTGTATAAAGCTATGAATGCCAAGGCTTGGCATTTGTCGTCCGCAGCCCTGATCACTGTCTCAAATCAGGGACAGCAAATAAACACTCCTGGCTTGAAAGAATCACTTGTCTGCAGAGACCTAAGTATTTCTCCCTGGGAGTATTTACGAAACCCGGTGTGACAGCCGCTTCCCGGACAGACAAAAATCATCCTTGGGATAACCTGGGAGCAAACGCAGCCTGATGCAGGCTTTTTTAGCCTAAGGGAAATGAAACGCTGCCGACCTCATGGGACCCCTCCGCAATTTTGCAGGGGTGTGCTGCTGCAGCGGGATCTTGCCGAGCCTCCATTCCTGCCCTGCCACGGGGTGTTGCCGGCATCCAGCGTGTGCAGATGATGGGAAACCGCATCGTGGCGTTCTGGCTGCGGTTACAGGGCAGCGGGGCTGGAGCGGCCACCCCCTGCCGCGGGAGAGGAAGGTGGGAGTCAAGCTACGGGTCTTGGGAAAGAAGAATTGGTGTCACCTCTGTTTAACTACTCAGCTTCCACCTCTCCAGGGAAATGTGCTCAGGAAAGATAGGGATATGTATTTCAGGGAGTGAAACCGTGGAAAGAGATGGGATCCTGTCACCTGGGAGCAAAGCAGGGAGACCTCTGGGTTACGCCTCACGTAGGTGGTCTGGGCCAGTCTTAATGAATACAGAGGAAATGAAAAGAAAAGGCCGGGGGAGAAAATCATCCCTCTTTCACTCAGCCATGACAGTACAAAAGAATTATTCTTAAACTTATGCTTTAAAAGCATTGTCAGAGGCCAATTATTACATTTTAAAAGGAGCAGAAGCTCAAAAGTTGAACACCGGGGTTCATTTACATGCCTAATTCAAAGAAAATTTTTTAAAAAAATCAAACTTCAAGAAAAATAATCTCAAACAAGTGAGATTTTCTTACCAAATTCAATCAAAGCATTTTTTTCCTCCTATCATCTGCTCTTGTATCCAAGGTCAATGTTCTTTTCCCCTTTTTGGAAAAGCTTTGGACTGACATTTGTTTATAATATCTTATTAGAATTTACTAAAATATTTTCAGCATAAGACCCATGGCATCAACTCATCTTTCCTCACTAAACCAATAAGCACGCATTAAGGCACAACGCGTTGGGCTTCCTGTTTACTTCCACAGATGGCAAATTAATGCGTGCTCATTCCTCCGATGTATTAATCTCGCCTTTTCCCACATAATCCGTAAATGAAGCCCAGATGGAAAGAATTAGCTTGAAATCTCTCCCTCCTCCTGCCCCTCTCCCAAAAATGTTGGGAGAGGGGTTCGGGTGGCGCTGATCACACTGCAAAATTGTTCTGTGATTCCTTAAGTTCTTAAGTATATTGCTATCTCCCAATAGCAAAATAGGATTATACCGCTGGTATAATATAGCACAAGATGTATTACGGTTCCTACGCTACCTCTCTGCTTACAAGACCAGGGATATTAAAAAGAAACGAATGAAAATTTGTAAAGCAAGTAGCTAGAAACTAACAGACACTAATCCAAGCTCAGTGAATTCAGTGAAGAGACTTCCAAACAACAGACATGGGATTAAACTTTTCCAAGTCTTACAAAGCTAGACCTTGTGTAGGTTGTAAGCTTTTACATTGTTTATACACTTTTGACAGTGGTCTTACTGGATTTAAGATTGTGTTCTATATTCCTTATTTTTCAAGGGAAAAAAATTTCATGAGATGCCTACGATGCCTTTTGTAGATAGCTGCTTCGAAAGCTTTGGATGGCTGTTTCTTACGGTATCTTTGCCAGGTGACAGACTATCGAATCAGTATTATCAGTTGTGTTTTAATCACACGAGCATTTCAAGCCGTTTCACCCTGTGTATCTATCCAGTAGTTTACAGAACTCAAAGCACAACCGCGTGATAGATACCTTCCCCACGCAATTTGGAAGTGGAGGAATTACAACATGAACTCATGCCCTAAGGAACCTGAGCAACCTGATCTAGTTGAAGATGTTGAAGATGTTGATGAAGAAGTTGAAGATGTCCCTGCCCATGGCAGGGGGATTGGACTAGATGACCTTTAAAGGTCCCTTCCAACTCAAACTATTCTATGATTCTATGATTCTATGAAAGTGGACCAGGAAGAGAGTCATGTCCAGCACCCTTTCCTCCATACCAAATTTCTTGTGCCTGGTAGGACACACCTGCCTTATTAACAATGTTCACTGCTTTCCAGGCTTCAGAGGCATTCCTAGACCTCTTGGTACTCTTTC
>NW_009191924.1:82902-105002 GCF_000690835.1 Fulmarus glacialis
TGCTCCACTTGCTTATCTCCAGCTCCAGAGACCTTGTGTTGACCAACACTTTACGGGTGGAGATATGCCATAGTGTTCATTTTCTGCAACCACAATTATGTCAGGGCCGATTCCTGATCATCCTGCTGGGAAGAGCTGAACCTCAAGTGAGCCTGTGCTTACATAAAGGCTTTCCAAACTGACAACGAATTTTACCTGGCTCGTGCATACCATGGGAAAAATTCATCAAAGGGAATTAAAGAACTGGTCCAGCTACACATTCATCTCATCCTAGTCAGATACATTATTTTAATCCTCAATTATTAAATTGCTTAAAGGAGTTTATTGCACAGGGGAACTCTGAAACATTTTAGACATGACGCCAGCAATTTGTTTGAAGCCCTGCGTGCCGCCGCATGCACTGAACTACCCATGAACTTGGGCTGGCTTCGGCGTTCCTAACACCCAGGTCATGCAGCAGCATCAGTTCAGACCACAGAGGCGTCTGAATCCCAAGCAGAAGAAATCGCTTTGCAGAGAGCGCAGGAGCAGGCACAGCTCCGAAACCGTGTGCCAGGGGTTGAGCCGACAGAAGTATAAGCCAAGAAGCCACCTCTTTTTGGTTTTATACTACCATCCTCACCTCGAGGCAGGGCATCTTCCTGCAGAAGTTGATAAATTCAATGGAGAAAGGGCTCTTTCTTCAGTAGCTATTGAATAGGAAAAGCTGAAAGATCAGAATTAATTGCCATGAAAATTGCAACATTTTTAAAAGGTTTTTTTATATGGGTGATTTCAGAGTTCTTTGGATTTTTTATTTTATTTTATGAGCATTGTAATAGTCAGAAATGTTATTGTTCTGTTTGAATGCGAGTGTTTTATTTCAAAACATTTTTTTTAAATTGAGAAACACCCCCCTCAGTGAGGAAACTGAGAAATCCATGCGGGCAATGAGGAAAACAGATCTGAACTGAAAACCAAATGAAAAATGAGAATCAAAATGAGCAAATGAAAATTACCAAAAATATAGAAGTAAACCCAATTTCATAATGATCAGTGACCTTTACTTTAACCTTCAAAAAGGGGAAAAATGTCTAGACAATCGAAATGCTTGCAAGAGAATTTGCAATAAAAATACTCATCTCCACTCCATTAAACATCAAGGCAGGTTCCAGTGGAGGGTTCGTTATTTCTCATCCACAAATGCTCTGGAAAAAAAAAATGAAAGAAAAGAGTTACGCAACTTCAGTCTGAGTAGTTAATTGTTCAAGGAAGCGGAGTTTCCTCCAAGACTGATAAATACCATAGGCTATTTCAAACAACTGACTAGTAAATCAAAGAGAAGTGCTGTTACATTATACAATGAAATCAAAGTGATTTGCAGAACCCTAAATGTTTCTTCATTACCCTTAATCCTATACCATTAAAGTAATGAGGAACTCTGATAAGGTTTTCAGACAGTGACAAGGGAACCGGAAAATTATAGGCATTTTTATTTAATGCATTTTCTCTCAGTGCTTTTGGTTTAAAATATAATGAAATATTGTAAATACTTTTATGGGGTTGTAATAGAAAAACCCTGTAAATGAACCTAAAACTGTAAGCTTTGTCAAAAGTTGAGAACAGGATCAAGTCATGCTGCTATCCTGGATAAAAAAATGAATATTTTATATCTTACTACACTTTTTGCATGGCAAAAATTCAGAACTTTTAAAAAACAAGCCATTACTCTTCAGTGGCACAGAAAACGTATTCGAAATGCAGATAACTAAAAACTAGTTTTTTGTAGCCAGTATAGAGAAGACAATGAGTTATTTCTTTCCTTAAATCACAGATGTCATGTGTACTTTTGACACAATGTATAATACAAACATACATTACACCAGATCTCTGTCGTATACAGAAATGTACAGAACGACGTGTAAAGATACGATATAGTTAATAAATGTAGTGGATGTGCTAGGATAGAGATCATACTTATTTTATATAATCTAATTGTGTGTACCATCATGGTGGGGATAAATGTATATTGTGCTCACTTTATGCTACAGACTTAATGACATCTGTGCTCACATTTTCATCTGTATGACTGTACACACACACGTACAGAGACACGGAAAGAAATTCAGAGCATCAGGCACGACCCTACTTTCCTTTTCTCGTGAAGCTGGGCTTACTTCTTTGGCAGGAGAGGGCATTGCTTACTTTCTGGTTCCGTTTGGGCTTTGCCGACTTCTTGGAGATTTTCACGGTAAAAGACGATTTTCTGCATCAAATCAAAGCGGGGCTGCACGTGTGATCAGCTCTGAGCATCTCCTCCACACGCAGCAAGAGGGGACCGTGGACAAACCCTTGTGACTATTTACCGGCAGCAAAACGCCGCCTGGGCAGACCTTAATCTGGAGAGTTTATAAACCGCCACGCTCCCCAATGCGGGGAACACTGCTTTAATTCTTCTGAACTGGATTAAAAGAAACATATGCTAATAGAGGGGTTGCTGTTCGTGCAGCTGCTGTATACAACCCCGCGTCGCGGTGACAGAAAAGCCATAACTCACTGCTACTAGTGAGCTTTCTGCTATTTATTTATTGAGTTCAGCCAACAGACTTCTAAGTGATTTAGATGTTCCTCAAGATAAAAACAGTATAGTAGTCAGGATTTTCTACAAATCTAGCATTGCATCAGCAACGGAAAGGGACCGGGTGGGAGGGCAGAGAGGGGAAAATGATTTGGGTGTAAATGGGCACAGTTTAGTCTTTCTGCTGACCAGCGTTAGCAAAGGCCAGGAGGTTTTACTGCTCTTTTATTTGTTCTCAGTACAGCAAAAGAGACAACGTATGTATGAAGGGACGGAGTAGCACACTAGCGGAATGGCGACAGTTCCCCGAGATGCCAAGTAAAAAGAAAAGTAATAAATGGCAAGAATCAAAATCAATTACTAAAGGGAATTAAAATGTCACTGTCAGAGGATGACAGGAATTCCTAACGTAAGGGATTTAGCAGTGAAGGACAGATTCCTTTTTTTTTTTTTTAACTTAAAGGCAAAATATATGTTAACTCTGACGAGCATTTTTGAACTTTGAACTCTCTGACCTTTAAAGCCTCCAAAATAAACCCTGGCCGACTCCAAAGAAATGGCAACAAACAGCAGAGTCGGTCCCTCGGGTGGCTTTGGCCATACAGCCGCGGCATCATTTGGCTGCGCCCAACACCACCGCGGTGGCAGCGGCTCCTGTGGACGGACAGACGGACAGACAGCGGCCAAACTCTGCTTCTGCGCCCCAGCCTCCAGTCGGGGTCACCCCGTGGATTTTTCCAGGATTATCCCAGCGTTACAGCAGTGGGTGAAAGCATTAGGCTGGAGGGACAGGCTGTTAGTATCTCTGCTTTACAACGGATACCCGAAAAGTCACTTTTTGCCCCAGTTTGCACCTTTCCTCCCTCTTCCAGTTTGCCCGAGTGAGGTTACAACACAGTATTAATCATGGAAAAATTTATACCAAGGTATATAACACCCAGAGCCATTTTACATTAGTGAGACCTTTAAATCCAGCCCAGGTGAAAAAAAGCTATTTTCTATCACTCCATAAGCCACTGTGGGCCTCAGAGGGATAAAAATGTCACCCTTTTTAGCCCAATTTTAGCAAGTTTCTGGGAACAAATGAGACCATCCGCAGCGTTTGCAGCAATCCGAATATTTTCTGAGCATATTTAGCTAGAGATACTTAATAAGCACACGAACGATCTCTGCCTTCACGTGACGATGGGAGCTTATCATCCCAAGAACCCTAAACGGCAGAGATCGTCCTTAAACCTTAGCCTTTGCAAAAGGCTCAGCACAAGCAAAGGGAAGAGAGGAAATCACGCGGCGCAAACCCCTCACCTCTTCTGCACTGATCTCGGTGGAGCATTTTTGCACCGAGTGAGAAGAGGAAAGCTGTGTTTGCAACATCTCCTGAGCTTAACTGCTCCCTCCCTACCTGTTCTGTGTCCTCATAAAGTATAAAATAGTGCCATCTACTGACATTGCATTTTAATACTCTCCCCAGACAGTTGAAACAACTCTGTGTACTCAGCATGAGACCTTAAAAGCTGATTTTTCTCTCCCTTCATCATTGTATTAACTCTCTAAGCGGGGCACGCTGCTCAGATGGTACTAAAGCAGCCGTAAACTGGTACTGGAAGAATATACACTAGTGCTGGCAGGGCTGTTGCAAGGGATTGAACCTACTGGTGTCAATCCAGAGACCCTAATAACAAGGCAAAGATATTGTGCAGGTCTGGATTTTCCTCTGCAAAACGCAGGAAGGTGTAATGGGGAACGCAAGGATGGTTAGTTGTCTTCAGCAACGCTCCAAAGCTCCCATGGAAAAGGCACGTTGTTGTGCGAGGCGCATGTGAAATCCCTTGTCACGTTACTTAAGACAAGAGGAAACACCTGAAAGGAAGGACCAGAGACAAAGCGATGTGGCTTGCGGCAGTAACGTGAGCGGGGCCACCGGTGTCTTAGATATGGGGGAAAAAAAAGCCTGTTTGGGAGGTGCACACCTGCGTAGGAGGATGTGTCATCTCCTGCCATCCGCTGTCAGTTAATGCACTTTAGAGAAAGTTACTTCACAGAGTTAACATTTCCCAGCTAGGTTAAAAAAAAGCGGAAGGGGAGTGTGATTTCCCTGGTTTGGAGATCCCTGGTTAGAACCGGTCAGTGTTGATATGAACATTAGTTTCTGATAACACCGAAGTCACAGGGTGAAAATGAGATCAGCCCCAAAGGTAGAAATGCTCTGCACACTTTCACGGTGCTCATAACCACTCTGCGCCCAAATGCCAATCATGAGAGAAAAACAACGTGCCACGTGCATACCTGATACTGCTGGGGAGGGTTTATTTCGAGATATACACATAACCCAGGTTTTCAAAGCATATAAATGCATAGAAAACTTGTCCATATCTCAGGACAACCTTGATTTGGGAATAACTTCAGCTTGCAGCACCTACAGTAGCATGTCCCAGTGGGTGGTGTCCCAGTTCCCAGCAGAGTTCCTTAAATCCGACGTTTCCCACAGCTCCCCGTGCTGGGTGAGGTGCACCCCACGCCTGCCGGCACGCGGTCCTCCTGCAAGCCGTCCACGTTACGGCTCCTCCATCCTCCCCCCCATCTAATTGCAACAGGCTTTGGCTCCTTGTCCAGAAGTCCCCGAGTGACAAATGAATCTGTGTAACTTTCCATTTACCAGCCTCCTCGAAGAGGATATGCAAGCGCTTGATTACAGCACGTTATCAGATACCAGCACTGGGATTTTTCCCTCTCCTGTTGTTTTTATGATGACGATAAGTTGTTACAATCTTTATGTTACAAGACAGCGCTCACCGGCCAGGCCGACTGAGCGGGGTCGCTGATTGCCATGACTTCCCTGCAGGTATAAAGGCTGGTGATTTATGGCAGGGGAAATTCATATTAACCATAAATATCTTAATAACTAGCCATCTGGGAGAGAGAGCGGGCTATGCATCCAACACAGACTAATTGCTGTTTAATGGGCAGCATCTACAGCACTCTGTAAAACAATGCTTTTGGCAGCGGGTGTTGCTGAGGTTATAGAAAGGGCTTTTAATCTACAAGAGGAAATATGCCACAGCGGTGCCGACTGCTGCTCTCGGCTCAGCCCTGCTAGCCTGCGTCCCACAAGAGCTGATTATCTCGTATTAAACACAGAGATGCAGTCTCCCACCCTGGCCAACAACCGGACCCGAAACACCCAGCCACAGCCGGGGCTGTGCCGGGTCTGCAGAGCATGGCCACGGCCACGGCCACCCTCCAGCTCCCACGTGCCCAAAAGGGGACTCGCATCTCCCAACCTCAGGATGAAGATTGCAAACTCAGCTAAAGGCTCGTTAATATTTTGGGTCTCCTTCTTCCAGGAAGGCTTACAGATAGTTTGGTGCTAAGTTGGCAGGGGAGGTGGAAGGTGGACACTGGGACACCATGGTTTTCTACACGAGCTGCAGAGGAAGATGGGAGGTCTGGAGACCTCTCAGCTCTGCGTGACCGTCCTGTGGGCCCCGAGTCCAAAAAGAGCTGCTTCCTACCAGCTCACCCATTGCTATTTTGTGCTTAACCCAGGAGAGACTGCTCTTTGGAGCAATGCCTTCCCCCAGATATCGACCTCCCCGCTCCTCTCTTAACTCAGACTTCAAAGGAACCAAATCCCCATGGCACTTTCACTGCAGGGGGAGATAAATGAGTCTGTGGATAGTTCTCATTTTTTTAACATAAAACCCATAGCTTTTGGTTCTCAGGGTCTCTTTCAACCCATAGGGAGGTTTCATCTGTGTCGCATCCTCCGCAGAGGTCTAAGCCAAAGGACCTCCTCAGGGTTTACACCCAACTAAGGTATTAATGAAAATAAAATAACTGCGATGCAACCCGTGGTTCTGCCTAGATGTAGGATCATTTACAGTTTCTTTGAGATCAGCTGAGGTCTGGCAGGAAACACTGCTCATGTATTAAGTACGTCTCCTGCCTTTCTATTCGGGATCATTGTTATGAGAGAGTTCTGCACAGAAGTGAGTGATGAGGAGCCACAAAAACAGTTCAAAGGTCTGGCCATTTCCCTGTTTAGCCTCACTATTTGATGGAGCGTAGCTGAAAACATTATTAAAGTGCTCTACTGTTTTAGCAAAACTCTTCAAATTTCCATGGACCAAGAGGAAGACAGCTTTCCACCAATCTTCCCTTTCCTCACTTCTGCTGAATTTAAGAGCAAGAGCTATGAAATACTTGTTATCAAATTTTTTGGACTTCAGAATGAATCTAAAGTTCTGGAAATAGTTTACAAAAAGATTGTTTGGGTTACCTATGGTACATGAACAGTAGACACTGAAATAACTAAATCCCAGGGTGACTAGAAAAGCCCCTATCCAGGAAAAAAAGAGGAAAGATCAGCAGTGTGCCCCTGCAGAGCAGAACATGCCCTTCGAGGCGTTCACGAGGCATCAGGTTTCTTTAAGCTAATGGTCCAAACAAGATGTCACCAAGGCGTAAGGCAGTTGGTGAAACACTTGTGGAAGGTGACAAAGGCTCCGTCGTGCTGTATTTATTTTCCAGCCCTGCAGCTAGTTTGTGTGCGCTGCACGCAGCCGTCCTGAGGCCAGGCGGGCTCCTGGAGAGCCCGTCCTCAAACACGCCAGAGCAATAAACCTGGGCTGCAGATGCTGCTTTACAGGACACTTGCATACGCCCAACAAATCCCTTCTGATAAGTACAGAAAGTGTGGAGATGTTGCTCCTCCTTCTCCATGCTTCTTTTTTTTTGCTACTCGTCACTCAGTTCTCACTCAACGCTTTCACTTTGAACATCAGTATCGACAGACCAGTGTGTTGGCTGCAGATAATTATAATTGTTTAGGTGTTTAAATCCTCTCATAGTCTCCTCAGCATGTTTAACACGTCAAAACCTGATAGGAAAATTGCCGCATTCATCACCATGATGTACAGAACCAACCTCTTCCACAACCACCTGGAAAAATAAAGCCCAGATCCAATCTGCCCAGCACAAATCAGTGTTTCCTGCAGAGATATTAGGGCCTCATGCTACAATCTGCAACGCTGGCACACGGGATGGCAGATGCTGCCACACCTCAATGCTGGTTTTCATGGACTAAAAAGCAGCTTTTTCAACTATTCTGGAAGCAGGATGCCATGCAAAACCTCGTCAAGCTCTGACTTCTCCAACCGGGGTGACTTGTCTCTGTTGAAGGGCAGTTACCTGCGTGAACATCACTTCCCTGCCCCTGTTTAGATGATCAAACTGGAAATTACTCCCGTGCAGTTGCATATTTGCCTTTTGGAAGCAAAGCCACTGTGAGAGCATCAAGAGGAGAATCAAATCACCCGATGTGTGCAGGTCAAACCTGCTCCTGCACCATGGTGCACACACTCGTGTGCCAGGAATCAAAAGGGCGGTGAAATCATACAGCTTCATGTCATGACTTTTTGGCTCAGCACTCCCAGACATCAGAGAGGCTGTGTGGTCCCACCCTGCTATAAAACCGCAGCAGGATCTGTGCCTGGGAGGTGCTGTGACCCTGCCTTGGTGCCTCGCCGGGAGCGGTGGGTAGAAGACACATACCTTGGATCCACCTCATACCTAAAGCCTGGATGAAAACCCAATAAAGCGCAGGCAATGGGCATGACCTGCACCTTAGCAAGTACATTCTCATCGTTTTGTCTTTACAAAGGTACCACAGACCCAGCACTGAGCTGAGAGGAGAGGAAGTCAACGCTACCCGTGAATGCACAGCCTGCTTGGGGTGGAGGTTTCAATCCTCCGCTACATGTCCCCCTCCTGCCTCCCTCCAGGCTGACCTTCCCCGTCCCCTCTCCAAAAGCCACAGAAGACCCCCAAGAGGCAGGTTTAGGCTCCAGCATTTGAAAAGCCGGCAAAAGCTGATTTCTGAGTTGTCTTCAGCTGCACATTCCTCAGTTCTTACTGTGGGGGTCTGGGGACAGATGATCCCACAAGGCAGAGACACATCTAGACCATCGTGTGTTGGCACAGGGACTTGAGCCTCCTCTTGGTCTGTTTTGGTTTTGCGTGTGAGATAACACATGCATGATCGGGCTGTAAAGTCTGAAATGGAGGTGGAGGAGCAGAAATGGATTTCATAAGACCAAGTGAGGAGAGGTGAGGTTCCAGGTGTGCTGACTGTGAGCTCCATCTGGGAGATGGGCTGAGTGCCACCATAGCTGAGTTTACTCCGCAGAAACACTGAATTTTCTCATCTCCATTATGGTTTTGCAGTGGGACAGCTAATGTTTAACCCAGGGGATTGGAAAACCAATGACAACATCTTCCCTAGCCAAGACAAAGACTGAGAGGTGGAGGTTTACCAAGCTGTTGTTGTTAGATGTCCTCCCAAATCCATGTCTCGGCAGATCTGGAGGCTGTTTTTCAGCACATTGCCTGAAGTTACAGCACAGCCCAGCTATCTTCACCAGCTTTTCCTCTGTCCTGCAATCAATGCACAGCAAAGGCATGAGGCAATGCCATGTCCGCGCAGGGCACCTGGTGCTGTGCATTAACCTTCTCCGAAAACCTCACCACAATTTGCGCAATTTGTAGCTCATGCCTTGTTTTCTTCTTTGAAGTAAATCTGACTTGAAGAATTGCTATGATAAATGAACAAGTAGATTCATGGCATGGAGGGGAATGGAAAGAATACAGTTTGGCAGTAAAATGCTGGGCAGTTGGTATATAAATTTCTCACGAGCATGAAGACAACTGGCAGGCAATGTCAAAGGCATTAACACCTACCATTGAGTGTAATTATTTCAGTCTGCTACCAGTCTCTAGGTTAATATGCATTTCAAAAACTCTGTGAGAAATCAAAGCCTGGGAGGTCTGTGCAAGCCATTTCAGGAGGCTGTAAATTTTATTTTAAAAGGAAAAATTTAGAATTGCATAAACAGTGAACCTTTTTCTACCAAAGACCAGAGCATTTTATAGCATCAGTTTTGGCCAATAATCAAGTTGTCTTTTGCATTACAAAAATCTTGAAATTCAAAAATATATGCATATCTCAGCAGAAAATACCTACAGTAAGACTAAAACAGTAACAGAAAGCCTTAACAAAATATCTCTTCCCACATACATGCTTTTCCCTTTAAAGGCAGCATGTGGATTGTGATAAAACCCATTTGTAGGTGCTTTACCCATGCAAATCACTCCTATTCCCAAAAAATATTATCCTCGGATACAGCCATCTCAGGCACTTATGACCACCAGGGACTTCAGGAGCAGCCAGCTCATGAAAATGTCTTCTTTGAAATAACGGCAAGTATAATACTTCAACAACAGCGGTAACAGGAAAAACTCAGCCGATGGCTGCAGGGAGGATTATCTACACTGAATATCCACGCTGCAGGGAAGGGCTACTCTGCTGTCAGTGTTCTGCACCAGTGTTTCACACCTGGACTTGGGCTGTCCTTAGCTATGACAATGTGAAGCTCAGAGCAGGCTTTAAAACTCCTCTGAGACGTGAGGTACGTATTCTGGAGCTTAGCTAGTGACCGGTTCAAAGCTGACACAGTTACCTCTAACTACACCGTGGTCACATCCCAAGGACTTCTGTGACTGTGATCTCAAGAGGACTTGAGCATCCACCTCTAGGAAGACAGGGAAATGCCCTGTGGAAATCCCGTTTCCAATAAGATCTTCGTTCTTCTCTTTGCATTGTTTTTACCGATATTTTGAGATTTTTAAAGTCTGGGGATATTTTCTACCAGATTATAGTCAACCTTACTGTTGTTCCCTGCAGCTGTGCAGGGAAGAGGGACTAGATGTTCATCAGGTTCAGAGGGCAATGGAAAACACTTTGTTTTCTCCGGAAAAAATGGAAAATGGAGACTATCCTTTGCTCTGAAGGATGATACAGGATGATTTCTGAAGAAGTTTCTACTCGGAAGTAACACAAGCCCTATCAGGGATGAGAGTGGAGTACAGGAGCTCCAGGCAGCAATTTAGTCGGTGTTTAAGAAGCATACACACGAGGGAGGAATGGCCAGTGGTCAGAGGAGACTATTTTTTTAAATAGGGGATTCAAAAAAAATCATCTGTTATTATTTTTCTTTTGTGAATTTGCAAAAACCACCCTGACACCTTTGTTGTAAGGCACATTGCTCTTCCCCTCTGCTCTAACAACAACCTTTTTGCACGCATGAGGGAAAATCCATCAATTCTCTAGCGGTCTTCCTGCACTTTGTCCTCTTGGAGTGAGGAATCACAGAAAGAAACAGGAGAAATCTTTGTCATTCTGCAAGATTCTTCTCTCGGTTTCTCCACTTCACTTCTGACACATCTTTGCCCCTCCGCACCCGCAGCCCCGGGGATGCCAGTTCAAGGCTGCAGCACCCCCGGTTACAAAAAGCTGTATTTATTAGTCTCCACTTAACTTAATTTCTCAATGCCAAACACAATTTTACATGGTTCAGAGACCACTTTTCCAAATTCCAGTTTCATTGCTTTGTCTTTTTTCTCCCCAGCCTAGGACAGCAATCTGGCTGCACTTAAAACACTTCGCTTCCCATCTTTTATCCCTTGGAAGGGACTTGGGAGGTTTATTGCACACTGTGATCTTATCACCAGCTACTCCAGCACAGTCCTTGGCAGTCAATGGGGAGGGCGTCCGGGGCATCCCGCAGCAGCTGTGGTTGCACCGTGGCATCCATGCAAGGGGACCCTTCCCACGATGAGGTTCTGCAAAGTACCTCTGCACCTATATATATATACGCACCATCCTTTTCAAGCAATGTTGGCAGTTTATTTCAGCACCAAATGGTCCCTGGAAGATTTTGATGGGATATTTATGATGGCTTTAACCTACTTTGTCATAGTAATGGTGATGTTACACATCATGCTGAAAGCCCTTGCAGCTAAAGACTGTTCAGCACTCATAATGCTTATGGCAGCTACAGCAAAAAGAAATTAATCTCCTTTTTAAGTTATCTGTGTCATTAATTGTCAGCATAGCCAGTGGGTTGGGTAGCCCTAACGTATGAGTCACCCATAAAATAGGTCTAATGTCTGAGGAGCAATGCTGAGAATGGAAATAAAGCGATTGGAAAATTATCTTCTTTCAATGTGTTCAGCACCTACCGGGATCTATTTTTGTGGGGGAGGATATAATTTCATGTTTTCCAGCGCACAAATTCACCAAGATTAGACACCAGGAGCTAAACCCTTGTCCGACGGAAGCCAGCTTCTGTGGGATAATGTTGATTTACACCTGCCCAGCAGCTAATCCTCTGAATCCAGCCAGAAAGCTTTTTCAGATCTTTGAAAAAAATAAACCCAAAACTGGCTATTTGCTCTATTTAAAAAAAAAAAAAAGAAAAAAAAAAGATTAAATGATACACGGGAGAAGAAAAACCTCCCCCATCCAAAATCAAAGCTCAGGGCAATAGCCAAAAAGAAACGGTATCATTTAGGGGCAGATGAAAGAACATGTAAGTTCAGCATGATGTCATGGCTGTTTATGCAGTTAAATCGCTCTTTATCATACACCAGACACATAATGACTTTCTAAGGCTCCCACTGGACGGATGGTCCGTCTCTGTAATAAATGTTGACAAGTTTTATATAAAACTGTATATCATTTTCAATTCCCAGCGTAGCCATTTGAACCTGTGATTAATAACCTCGCAAATCTTATCTGTTTGAAAATAAGAGGAGCTGGGTTTGTTTCCTTCAGATTAGGGTTCAGGGCTTAACAACAGGAAAATAGCCTGCTGAGATCACTCTGGTTTTCATGGCACATAAAAGTAAAACCCAAGAAAATAGAATTTAAAAATACGCTAAACATTCATATCACAAAGCAAATAAGATACTTCACGAGTCGTGATAACATTGATTCATGGAGTCTGTAACCAAACAATTGTTCTATATCAGGCAGAATAACTGTGAACGGAGAGATAGGCACTTGTACATTTAAATTAAAACACTAATTGGGCGATAAGATGTACCACAAAAAATAGTATCCAGAATCAAACTTCTTGGTGGTTTGTCAAACTGCAGTGAGAAAGTTTTAGGCAAAGATAGAGAGAAAAATGCGGTAAGAACTTGGGATTCCAGATCCATGTTTGGCCTGGATACAGCTGATATCCAGGATTGCAATAAAAGGGAGAAAAAACAGAAAAAAAAAAAATTAAAAAACCCCGCTACCACATTGCTCCAGTCTTTCCCTGATGTCTGAAAAATACCCAGAACTTTATTGGGAGAATATGCTAGTTTCCAGTCAACACAGGGACAAGATTAAATTCAAAAGTAATAAATTTATTTTAACAAATTAAAAGCTTTATCCTCTTTTTCCCAATTCCCCCGTTAGAGCTTTGCACCTATAACTAAAGGCATGAAAGACGATGAAAAGGTGTTGCCGGGTCCTTTCCCCTGCAGAAAAATGGCAAAAAAGAATTAAAAAAGAAGCACCCAATATGTGTTTTTCCCCTGGCAAAAATCAAAGCGTATTCAGCTGAAATCCGTCCCGCTGGTTCGGTTTGCAGCTCTCCGATACATCGAAATTTTTCCTGCGAAATCAGGCGCTTCCTGCCAAGATTTTAATTTATTTTTGAAATGTAGCTTTCTGTCCAAAATTGTCAGCAGATTTTCTCTTAAACTAGCTTAGAGTTATTGCAATATTAAAAAGAAAAATTACCTTGCCTTTGACTTCCACACAGTGGGCTGCTCACAGAGGCTGGAGATAAGCACTGAGAACCGAGCGCACTCTTTAATTACATCTCCTTAATATAAAATTTTTTGTCTGCCTTTAATTTCACGGCACTTTCATGCAAAGCCAGGGCAGTGAAGAAAACAGCCATTTCTCCGTATGCTTTTCATTAAGTGAAAACATCAAGGGTCACCAATAATTCACCTAAGTGAGGAAAGGATGGAACTGGAAAATGAGGCGGATCATGGAAAAAATTGAATAATCTCTGGAGAAAAAGCAATTTAAACCTGCCCTGGCAGATGGGTGTAGACATGTGGATTTTGGTATAACGCTCATCTCATAGGAGGCACCTCCCAGGGCCTGGACCCAACCAGGTTAACACATTTCTCAGGGAAAAAATTTGAAGAATTTTCATTAGTAAGTAAAAATTCAATCACTGATTTTTTTTTTTTTTTTAAGAGTGGTGGTTTTCAACCATTGAACACCTCCTGCCAGCCTGAGAAATGCCCAGTAACCCCCAGATTTCTCTCTGGCTGATGGAAATTTTTTGCTTTGTGACAGAGGAAAAAATTGTCCATAAAACCTGGGGGGAATGAGTCAACAAAATCGATGAACCTTGATAGGTTTTTAGGATGAGAAAAAAATAGCACATTCCAAATAATTTCTGGTCAACAATAAGTACACAGGAATAAAATTTAGTGTTGCTGTTTTAATTCTTCCTCCTGTAGAATATATATTGTCTAACAAGTAAAAATATTACGAAAAAAACCAAACCCATTTTGGTCAAGAGCAACAAGGCAGCTATGTGAATTGGAATGATTTTCACTGCCGTATACCACTTCAGAATACAAAGATCATAAGATAAAAATAAATTGCGGAACAAGGCAAAGTGAGAAAGTCGATAAAAAATATTCAAAATGTTATTTGCTCGATCGTCACCGTAGGACCAGAATCAGCCTTTGCATCACCATGGACCACTAGCGATACCAAACTGGATTAAGGCTGGGGAAATAAATGCAACCTATCCCTAATGCAAACATGTAACATGAAGGGAACAAACGTGTTTGTCCACGAGAGGTCTCCAGAGCCCTGTATAATCACAGGATATTTCCACGTATTCCTCTTCTCCTGCTTTGAAATGAGACGGATGTTTGGATGCTCACGTCCCCTCACCAGCTCATGGGGACCCCCATGTGTGCCCCCTCTGGATCCGGCACATTTTGGCCTTCCTCAGCCAGGAGGAGGAGGAGGAGGAGGATGGACAGGGCATCTGGAGGAGGGGTGGGCAAATGTCTCCAAAGGAGAGAAAGAAAGAATTTGTGGCAGCAAGGGGTTGCATCCGTGCTCTCCCTGGGCAGAAAAAATATACATTAGCCCATGGTTTATGAGAGCAGCTAAGGAAAAGAGCAAGTATTGCTTCCTATCCCCTAGATAAACAGGGGAAAAGGTATTCTTCCTTGTGAAAATATTTTATCTAGTACCAAAGAACTGGTCAATTGGTGGCGGCACTGCTGGCACTGCGAGCTGGGGAGAGGATGGGAAAAGTGTCAAGTCCGTTTTTTAATAGTTTTAACTGGAGATCTCTAATATGCTGGAGGATATTTGCAAAAGATACTATCTTAGCAAATGAGCAGTTACTTTAGCAATGTCTGTGCTGAAATAATGGGAATTCCCTACAAGCTGTTGACTTTTCTAGATTGTCAACATTTTTAAGAGTTTGCACAACTTTAGTATTGAAACATTAATATCGATTTTTGACCTCCTTACAAATATTTGTCCTGTCCTTGCAGAATAGTTATAGCAAGTACATTTTGATTCGGAACATTCAGAAATCAAATGAAATTACGTTTTGGTTGTATAATTACCAACTATTTCTGCTTTAGTCAGTTACTGACCAAGAAGCAGAAGAATTACCAAACGTTTACAGCACAAACACTTCTATATGCAAATCCCATTCCAAGAAGACTTTATAGAACAAACGTATCCTGAAAGTATTTATAGATGATAGTGGACACATTTGGAGAATCTACTCTCACAATTTCACAAGAAAAGATTATGTTTCTTTCAGCTGGTCTAAACGATAAGTTGCAAATTGTTGGCCAGTCCCACCATTTACTTCTTGTGGGATATTGTTTACTCAGTCTCAGTAGCTGCTCTTCTGAGTACAGGTAAGAACAAAACCCAGTCTATATATATCGTTCCCACAAAATATATCTCCTTGCTGAAGAGCTAGAGCATTCTCAGCACCTGGCCATTCCTTTTACCACCCTGTGACCAAAGGCTGAAGCAGAAGACACATATGAAACAGCTCACTTAAAGGCAGCAGACTCTATTTTTGGAGCTCTTCATTTCTCTGTTAGTCACAGTGACTGGGATTCGCAGAGGGTACGAATGGAGAACGTGAAGGGAAGGCAGAAGCTGCAACACGCTGAATTAATGCTGGTTTTACCAAGCGCTTTTGAAAATGCCAGCAACCATTTTTGGCTTGGTAACTGTTAAGTCTCATCAAAGGATGTCACGAGGGGAGCAGAATTATGCTCTAGGAGTTTTAAAGAGGAATAAAATAAGCCTTTACCTCTTCTAACACACATTTCACCAAATCCCCCTTGGCTGTCATAAGCAGGGCATAAATCTCCACAGCTAATACCTTTGCATATTCTTCCTTGGAAATCTTTTAGTTTGCTTCCTTTACCAAAAATGGAAACATATCCCTGAAAGACAAACACTGTGTGCCTGAGAGCGGCACCCCCACCCACCCCGGGCGAGCGGGCCTCCGAGTCGGATCTCAGCACAGACTTCCTCAGATCACGGCCCCGTGGAGCCTTCACGAAGACGGCGGCCCCCAGAAGATCTGGGCTTTGAACAATGAATGCCTTAAGTGTGGTTTTCAACTTCTTTTTTTTTTTTTTTTTTTCTGATTTGTGGACCATTAAAAATGTTCCAGCGGGGATACAGGATACCCTTTAAAATATGGAGATTTCTGCGTAGCATATGTGAACTCCCCTTTCATGGAGCCCCAGGGAGCTGCTGGAAATGCCGGCCCTGGGAGATCAAACAAGCTCAGGCTCTGTGAATCACACAGGAGAAACAAATTCAAGAGACAAGGTCCTCCCGGAAACACCCTCCGGAGTCGTTCGAGAAGACAAATTGGAAGTGCAAGTCCCAGCAGACTGAAGGGGGAGAGACAGCAAAACCATCCCCTACTCATGAAAGGAGAAAGCAGAAACATGAGGTGAGCAAAGAGCCAGCCAGGGTGATGCTTTCCTCTGGGACTGCATCGCATTAGATGCAGAGGAGCTTTCCACCGGCAGTGACCGTGCTGTGTCAACGCAGCTCCAGCTAACGTGGAAGGCAACGAACACATCTGGGTGCTTTCCTGCTCCCGACACAAGTTTGTCCATGTACTTGCACAAAATCGCCCAGGGTCCTTGTTCCTCAGTCAGCGTGAACTAATAAAGTGCCATAAACTATATCGTCTTCTATGAAATGTTGCTAAATAATGCTAACAAATAGCATTTAAATCAGATGTCTGGTGTGAGTGAGGAAGGCTTTAAATAAAATAAATGCAGAAAAGAATCTCCATGTAATGATTTGATATTTTTATCTTGAGACAGAGTCAGTCAAGTCCATGTAGAAGAGGGTGCAGAATCACGGCTCATCAAGGAAGCTGAGAAAGCCTGAGGGAGAAAGAGATGGTTAGAAATGCGTCTTCATCATCCAGCTTATACCAGTTACAGAAGAGCCTCAAACATCAGCAGAGCTTCTATGTGCTCCAGAGCCTTTGAAGGGCTTCGCGCTGGCCAAAGTCAGGACCCAAGAGCTGAAACCAAACTCCATAACCACTTCCCACTTCCAGTCCTCTTAGTCAGCAGAGACTGGACACAGCAAAGTGCTGGACTTCACTAAGTCCCTGTTGGTAACTCCCGTGTATTTATTAGAGCAACACGAGTGTCCTAAGAGTTCAGCCCAGACTGGTTCTGGTGGAGGAAACTCAACAAAAGGTGGAACAATGGAATTATGAAGTCCATCAACCTAATTACTGTTCACTTGCCCTATGACAACAGAAACATTTAGTATTCTGGTAATATCAGGGCTGGTTTGTCCATGGGAAACTACCGTGTTTTGGAGATCACAAATGTGAATGCAGATCCCGAGCCTTCTTGTGAGCATCATTCCATGCCTGTTTGCTTGTGTGTAAGGCTGGACTTCTTTTGCATGCTTTGCCACTATGTCCTTTTCTCTCTGAGACAAATGTGACAACATGGAAATAATGTTTAAGGAACATTTTATCCACAATTTGTTAAGGTGAGGGATAACCAAACTAATCATCACTCATTTCTCTGCTTTTCCATCATTTCCAGAATACCAGATTATCCAGGAACAAGGTGCTCCACTAAACATCCAGATAACGCTAACTGTGCTGCTTGGGCTGATCCAGTCATCGCTATGAAACCCAAAGACTAGCAGTGATTTGAAGGAAAAACCTTGCTATTATCATCATGGTATATTCATAATGTATATTAAAACTGAGGGTTCTTCATAGCCTTTGGGCTCTTCACAGTCCAAAACAACAATTTCCAACCGGTAGCATGCAATACAACTGCAAAAATATTTTGTCGTTCTTTGCAGTCGCAGGAAGTTTTAACTATTTTACTGGGGGCGATTGCACAGCATTTACGTGATGCAACACGTCAGGTACCTACAGCAGGTGCTACCTTGTTTTGTTTACGGGTTTAACTGCGTTTTGTTTCTTTTGCAGACTTTCTCCCCTTCTTCATCTTGCCTGCTCCATGTCCCACCCCAAAATATGTAAAGGCTGTTGTAGGTCTGGGCAGAGCTCACAAGAGGCTGCGAGGGCGTATGGGAAGCTGCGACGAACGTAAAGTGAACCCTTGGGTTAACATTTAAAGAATGCTGCTATAGAATTGGCCAGACATTTTCTTCCCCAGAGTTTTCCCATGGGTAAAAGACAGACGATAGCTCTTCCTTCCCATGAAAGGCACTTTGATCTCCCTTGATGAAATGCTTTCTATAGTTTGGGAGTTTAGCGTAATTGGCTCTGATGGCTCAAGGCTCTTCCCCATCCCCAAAACTCCTCTATGTCGGTGTTTGTTCTGAAAGCCTCACACAAAACATGGCTGTATGAAGTGCATGACAGATCAAGAGGAGAGTATTTATGGCTTTGGGAAAATCTCATTACAGATCATTTAAAATACTCCTTCTTCATTATGAAAAGTGTTTTGTGTAGCTGTTTTGTCTTAATGAGAGTCAAACCCCATGTCGTCAGAAAGCTGCCTGACATGTACAATTATGAATTGCTCACAGTGGCTGTGGAAGGACTCAGTCATGTCTGATGGGACTTATTCTTAGATATTTCGACTAAACGTTATGTCACCCCTCCTGTCACAGCTGAGGGTTGCCGGCCCAGCAAAGCAGTGCTGCGATACCGGGGCTCCCGCGAGGAGAGCATGTCAGGAGAGCAGAACATTTCTCCTCAGCACTGAGATGCACAGATACATCTTACATCGGCACTGACGCCGAGCGACTCTTATTTTCTCACCTCTCCGTGAATTACGACACTTACAACTATTGTTTTGGTGTGGAGAGTATGGTAAACAGGGCTGTATCTGAAGTCACTTATTTTGTTAATCTAATAGAGGAAGGAAAACATTCCTGACATTATGGTTTTATCAGCTTATAAACATGTGGTAGAAGCCTACATGCCTTAGAATAACAGCAGAAACAAGACTGGGAAAGGAAACACTGAGATCTGGATGCTTTAGTAAAGACAACCAGCAGCACAGCACGTTGTGTAACCTCAGAGCTTTTCCCACTCCTCATCTCTGCAAAACGCTATTAAATATTCTTAAACTTTGAGGGCCTGTAATTACTTTTTTTTAATTCCTTATCAACTGATTATCCAGCCCTTACTTGAAGGACATTTAGGATTGACAGCAAGAGCAACAAACAGTGGTATTTCCTGTGCTTCATCCGAAAGGAAGGTTTAAAAAGTTAATCAAAATGTATCAAGGGTGCACCATTTGGGTCATTTTGCAGAAGGAAAAAAATGCATTTTCCAAGGAACAGGGGTGATGGGAGTAAAAACCGCCATTGTCTCCTTGCCTGAATAGTCACTACTTTACTGGCCTTAAGAGCAGAGAAAGAACAAGAATAGCATTTTTGACCTGCACAAAGGCTCCCAGATGTCCTCATGGTCACTTTTTCTCTGTTTATAGCTACATACACAATATTGGCTGATGTCACCACCGATGTGTGCTTGGCATCGTGCCTTCAACCATGGCATTGCTCTTGACCCTGCCCTGGCACCGCGGCTCACTGGGCTTTCTGGGCAGGCCAATTTTTATCCTACGGGTGTTGAGCTGTATGGTCCGTCTGGATGTGTTGTATCCTATCTCCCTTGCCATCGGACCTGACCAAACCTGCCTCAATCAACTTAGATTTTATGGTGGAACTCTTTCTGAAAGAAATAATCACCATTTTCACTTGCACCCAGATATCAGCATATTTAGTTGCACACAGCACTTTTTCTGCACTGGATGCAATATGCAGAATGCAGATCTGTCCCTTCAAGGTGCAAACAGGATGAGACCAAAGGTCTTTCATCCCTTTCCCATCCTTTTCATCCTCTCCTCCAAAAGCATTCATGGCTCCTGACACATGGAAATGTGCTGGGTTTGGTGAACAAACTCAAATGACAGAGTCATGGTTGAAACCAAGGCAGCATCTGTGCTGAGGTTTATTTGCTTATGAAAGTCTCCATTTTTATGGTTAAAGACACCGCCTTAAGGCTACTGTAATTAGCCAGTGCTGCTTTCTCCTTGTGTGGGTGGTTTTTTCACCAATGGTGGAGTTCATGCTTTGGCAGAGATTGGCTAAGAGCCCCTTTCAGCCCTATTTTGGAAAGTCGAACTTTAAAGGGATATGGGCAGTTATTTATTCTTGCAATTGAAAACTTCTAATTAGCTTTTCATAACACCAGTTTTATGGGGTAAGCTCTCTACGTGCTGCAGAAGGCTCCTCCATAATCATAAGAGCACAAAGGCTAGAAATTTACAATGTATGTTAGACAAAGAAAAGACAAACAGATTACAATTAAAAAAAAAAAAAACAAAAAGAACCAAGAAGATGCTTCAAGCCAATAGGACGGGTGAGAAAACTAAGGTCAGCTCTCAAGCAGAAGGAAAAAATGAGGCCATAGTGTTAGTTGAGGTCGTGGGGCCCAGATGTGCCAGAGGTGCCCCTGAATGCAGAAACCAAAGTCACTTGGTCACACGCAAAAGAAATCTCCACCTTGTGGAGTCCCTCCGGCAAATACTATCAGAAAAGACACTCTGTAGAGGTAAAACTTCACTCCCCCATGCCCCAGCCCTCCAGGGCTGGCACAGCCATGGGCTGCACCCAGACCCTCACTCCTGTCAACACCTTCTTGCTCAAATGGCATCTGCTGGACCTCCTTCTTGCAAATCACATTTCTAATGCCTATAGCAATGTCTCGGATGTCACAGGGGCTGTGGCAAGGACTTCAGCCATCAAGCACTCCAGGTTTATTGTGCACAGGGCCATTTCTAAGTTACTTTGACCAAAGCATTTGGGGTCAGCACTTAAGACATGCTGTCCCATGCATAGCAACCAAGCAGTGTAGGAGGACACTCCAGAAGAGCATGGCACTCCTACTTTCCCCTCTATATCTTTCCTGGAAAACATGATAAATATGTGAGCAAAGCTGCTGGGACATGTCAGATATGCATCTCCATCTCCCTGCTGTGGATTAAGAACAAAAATTCATTCACCACTCAGCATATTTGGAAAGCCTCTTGTGCACAGAGCAGACACCTCCAGACGTCTCCATCGGTGACGTTATTTACAAGTGGACCAAAGAGCTTGTTAGGCTAATTGCTCCTGGAGGGATTTAACTCTATTGAGAAAGCTTGAACAGGGCTCAACTGTTCCAGAGCATTAGCTGCCACTCCTCCCTTTGATTTACATCCCTCGTAAAATTTTATAGCCAGATTAGAATGAACTTCACTTGCACTGTGTTTTTAGTAAGGTTTTTTTGTGCTGAATAAAAGCAAAAATCAGTGCTGTAACTAATTACAGCCTCAATCAGGAAAGGAAAATACCTCAAAATGGGGAGGGAGGACCCAAAAAGCCCCCCAGCAGAGATCCCTTCGGAGGCCTCAGACACCTGAGCTCTTAGTCTACACGTTAGGAGAGCAGCAACAATAAAAAAGCCACAATTTAGGGAAGAGCAATTTTGGACGGAGAAAGACTGATGTGGCTTTTTATGGTAAACAAGAGGGAGCGTGAGGCAGCCGGGGTTCCAGTAAATGGGAGAAGGGAGTGGGTGGTTATCAGTCATTTTGTCTGGAATGTCTTTGAGTCATTTGGCTGCTGAGCTTGTTCTTATGGAGGGAAAAGTCTACTTTTGAAATAATTGGTTGCTTTGCAGAGATAATTCGCCCATATAGTGCATTTTTTTTTTGATAAATTACAGAACTCCCTGGGCTACACTTTGCTTCACCAACTGTAAAGCTAGGACATAAATCCAAACAGAAAAAAGATTTTTTTCTTCCTTTCTTTCTGCCAGTGAAATACAATGTCACTGAAAATGGCCTTTATATCTATACCATGAATACATGAAAGATTGCAAAAAGGAAGGAGAATAAATAAGCCCAGTAAAATATTTACCATTCTAGACATCAGTAGCCAAGGCCAGATGGATGGGAAATGCTTAGTTTGGGGCTGACAGCCTTTAAATGACCTCTTTACAAGTGCCTGAATCTTGAAATTCAACATGCCTGTGAGCTCCAGTGGGACCTGCAAGTATTTTGTGCAAGTATTTTTTCGTGTCAGGCGCTGGCCCGCTGACAGCAGCAG